>NW_025840346.1:0-2551 GCF_002878395.1 Capsicum annuum | reverse complement strand
TTTCTTCTCACTGCCATTCGCAAACTTTTCCAACGAGGTTTTTTTCTTTCATCTTTTCTTTTTTTGTTTTGTTTTCATTTTTGCTGGTTGGTTTAATTGGTTTAATTTGTTTCCATTCAGCAAAATCAAGAAATAGTGTTGGTGGTGGGTAGTCCTTTCCATGTTGTTGACCTTGTCCTTCTTCAATGACTTCTTTTGATTTTTTTTAGCTGGCTTTTATTATGAGTTTAGCAGACGAAGAAGATGACAAAAAAGAAAAATTGAGAGGACACAAATTAATTCTATTGAATTTTTTTATATCAGTTTTAATAAGTTTTGTGGGTTTATATTTTATTTTGGGTAGTGATATTTGCTCGGCTGTGATCAGAAATAGAGATGACAAACGCCTGTTAATTTTTACATTTTGATATTCAAAAATCATTTTTTGTATTTTGATTTTGAAAAATAATGTTATCATTTGCATTTGCTAGGAAGACGACGATGACGGGAAGGGTGGGGGTTGACGACGAACTTGGGGGTAGGGTGAGGACGACGATGAACAGGGGCTGGGGGTTGACGACGAACTTGGGGGTAGGGGTGAGGACGACAATGAAAGAGGGTGCGGGAGTCCTTTTCTTTTCTTTTTTAAAATTAAGAAATTATAATAATTAAAAACTATATTAATAAAATAATTTAAATATAAATATTTTAATTTTTAAAAAGTAAAATATTATTCTACTATTCACATGTCCAAGGAGAGTGTGTTACACTCTCTTTGTCAAATCAACAGTTTGTGTCTGATAGGTATCAATTTTAACACTTGAGGTGCCTGATAGGTACAGGCCTTAGTAGAAGGGTCTAAGTGAATTTTTGGGACAACTTTAAGTGTCTGTCGATGACTTAAACCTTTTTTAAATGTCATTGTTGCAAGTATATTTTTTGTTTGGAGTAAAGCATCTAGTATTACTGAGTTATGATCAAATTTACTACGACACACTTTAACTTCATAGAACTCCTATTATCCCCTAACTAAATTTTAACGTATTTTTATCATCTTTTTTAGCTGATGTGACACATTTTATCAACTTTTTTAACTGACGTGATATTTTTTACGAGGATTCATTTTATGTAATAAATGTGTCATGTTAACACAAAAGGGTGATAAAAATATGCTAAAGTTGAGTTTATGGGAAGAATAAGACCACTATAAAGTTGGAGTGTGTCGTAACAATTTTCATCATAATTAGAAATTACTGAATGGTTTTTTTTTGTAATGTCATTGTTAGTAATTTGTACACGTGTTTTTACATTTTTATTTGTACAAAATTTGTTAGTGATTGTACATCTAATTCAGATATCACATATACACATTATGTATTACTCTAAATTCATCTCTTTTTTGTCTTGATAATGGTGAACATCTTGCTTGAAATAGGACGGGAGCATTTAAAGAATTCATTTCAATTTATTTTGTGATCAACAATACAAAAAATAAATAGAAACGACACTGAAGTGCATCTAATTTTATTTTTATTTGTAATAAATACTACAAGAAACAAATAGAAATGACACTTCGATGCATCTAAAACTTTTTATTAATGATTATGCGTATTTGACCCAACAACTGAATAAGTCGGATATTATTCGTACGTACATGAAACTGTCACACCCCTATTTTTATCGTATCCGACCCTGTTAAGGAAGTTGGTTTTAGAGAAAATGGATTTTTTCAATTAAAGTGACGTTTTGAAAAGGGATTATTTATTTTACAGAATCGTCACTTGAAATTGAGTTTGAGTATTTCAAGTCACCTTATTGAATCTCTATTCAAAAGGAAATGATTCTTTATTTTTGGTTTACGAACTAGAAATCCGGATAAGGAATTCTGTTGACCTAGGGGAAGGTGTTAGGCACCCCTCGAGTCCCGTGGTTCTAGCACGGTCGATTTAATGACTTACATCTGGCTTAAATTAATCTCTTGGATACATAATATTTGTTAACCTAAAAGTTACTTACATCTTGCTTTATTTATTTAAAATTATTTAATTATATTAATGTGTGGCTTTTCGGTAGCAGTACTTTCCGATCATGCCACGAGTTTGGATATATTTCTCGCGCCTTTGAGGCATTTATAGATCGTCCCATTTTCCAAGTCTAGATGAGCACCTAACAGGTTTAGAATTTACCTAACCCGGTTCAAATGGCTTCAAATGATAGATTGATTTTATTATAATGAATGATCAATCTGAAGTGCTGATGGAAGTTCATTGAAGATTCAACACATCACAAGGAACTCGTTTCGTTCGAGAAATACACTACATTGTCCCTCTCCAACCAATCAAGTGGCTGAACGCTCCTCTCCTTTCAGTCGAGTTACTTCGCTCCTCAGTCCTTGCATACTGACGATTATTCTATCGGTAGCAGGGCTTTCCAACTTTATCGTTAATTTTCACTTGTACAATAAACTTTTAAATTATTAAGAGGTTAGAAATCTAACTCATTTTTTTATAAATTCACTCTCTTACAATTGATTTTTCCCCTCTTTTCTGCAATCAATTGCTATAATCACTAA
>NW_025840345.1:0-2306 GCF_002878395.1 Capsicum annuum | reverse complement strand
ATATACATTATAGCACAGATAGGATAAATTATTATACAAGAATTTGTAACTCTGCAATTACTACAGGATAAAATAATTGATGAATATATCTTACGAAAAAAGTAAATTATTAAAAGATATTGAAACAAAATTTAAAAAATATCCACGCACAAATAAAAATAGATTCATTAGACCTATTAAATCCGCGCACCACCCTCCTTATCTTATATAATAAAGGATTTCTATTATTATATTAAAATAATATTTATAGAGCAAAGAAGAAACTAAAAGTGCCAAACTTAGAGGAATCCGAAGGTTTGGGGGGGGGGGGGGGTCATCTACTAAAGAGAATTAAATTTGCTAAATTTTTAGTGGGAAAAAAAGAGTCCTAACAGCTATTTACGTAAAAAGCTATACATGAAAAGGAATAAATTTAATAACCAAAATAATAAAAAGTTATAAATGGAAAGAAAAAAAAATTAAGAAGCAAATATGAGAAAGTATAATAATTATCCTAATATTTAGGACTTTCAAATTAATTAAAATAAGGTAGGTAAGAAATTATAAAATTTAATATTTCTAAATTAATTAAAATTTTACCTTATATAAATAAAGAATGTCTATAAATTATTATGCTTCTACGTTTTCTTCTTACTTTAATATGTCTATAAATTATTGTGCTTCTACATTTTCTTCTTATTTTGATATTTGATATTTTGATTGATGATTTACTAAAGTTTTCTTCTTGCATCCCTTATTGTCTTCTTTTTTTCTTCTTCATTCCTTTTAGTTAATAAAATTTAAATATTATATATGTATTATACATAATTGACAAGGGATTTTTCCTTTTAATAATTTCTCATGTTTCTCTTTCAGTAGAAAAATATATGAAACAAGCATGTTGCTGCCGAATGAAGTAGCAGGAAAAATCGAAGGTTTCTCTCTTTCCCTTTTCAACTACTTTTTGCGGGAGTTGTATTTCTCCTTTCAACTACTGCTAATTTTACTCCTTTCACATGTATTTGATAGTGTATAAATATATTTGTTATATATTTCGATAATGTGTAGTGCTAAATTTTTTAAAGCAACATCATATAGCACTATTATTATAGTGATTTCAATTGATTCGGTTATTATTTTTCTCCTTTTCGACAGTTTTTTAATGCACTATTTGTTTGTTGTATCATATAGTTCATGTTGAAATATTTTGTTGATAGACTTTGGTGTTTCTTTGTTAAAATTCTTTCCTTAGCATATTAGTTTTTCTTATAATAGTAAAGATATTAATTTGTTTCCCTCTAACACTTCTAACGACATATGAATTGCTCCATATGTCATATCGAGAAAATTTTTTAAGCATTTTTTGTCGTTCTAT
The DNA here is from genome assembly GCF_002878395.1 of Capsicum annuum. Classification (NCBI taxonomy): domain Eukaryota; kingdom Viridiplantae; phylum Streptophyta; class Magnoliopsida; order Solanales; family Solanaceae; genus Capsicum; species Capsicum annuum. The sequence goes on along the minus strand of NW_025840345.1, from coordinate 952 downwards.
AGCCATTTTAGTTTTTCTTAATTTAGTTTAAAGTGCTTTTTAATGCTTTTATATGATTTTGTATGAATATATTAATTTTCTATTCAAGTATTTTTTATATTTAATAAAATCATCAATTTATTTTTAATCAAGACATATTTTCTTTTATAATATTATAAAATTGAACTCATTAAAGTGAGATACACGCGCAGAGCGCGTACTCTAAACTAGTATATTAAAAGTGTGAAGGGTATTAGAAATACTGTTTAAACTTTTTGTGTTTCATTAAACATCTCCTCTTTAAACAAATCATTTTTTCACTATTTATCTAATATTTAAATATTTAAAATTTAATTAAATAATTATAGTAAACCTTTATTATTAGATGTCGTTAGAATTAATGACAATTAATATTTTTTCATTAGTTTAAGAATCCAAAATTAATTAAAGTTGATTTTAATAAGATTTGAAAAATCTAGAAATAAATATGAAAGCATTAGAATAAGAAAAAAATATAAGAAATACCAAATTTGTAAAAGTTTTAAGTAAGTAATCAAAGGTTTTCTAAAGATTTAAATTTAAAAATAAAGAAAAATTTTAAATATACAAAAAAATTAAAAAAACAGTCTTACTACAAATATGGTTCAAATCGATGTGTCTCTCTTAACCTCTAACAGTAAGGACAAGATATACTGCATGACAAACATAAAAGTGATGATTCATTAACCATTTGAAACTTCTGGTGGTAAAATATATATATGCTTACAGTAAAATATATGTTATGTTTACTTTATTATATTAAAGTGTGAAAGATCTTTGATAAGTGACTTGAATTTTTTTGCACTTCATTAAAATTTTTTGCAACAAACAAAATTATCTAATTTTAAATAATCAAAAGTTCGTTCGTATAATCTTTCATTATTTAAATTTAGACGATTTTATCAATTGCAAAGTTTTTAATAAAGTGCAAAAA
>NW_025840344.1:0-1270 GCF_002878395.1 Capsicum annuum | reverse complement strand
TTACATATTTTCCCCACAAAAATATTTATACTCATGTTCTTATATCCATGGTTAAAGTTATTCTATATATTTTTTGTAAATCATGTACATTAAATTATCTATAAAATTCTTACCCTTAGTATATGGTTAGCCTCTTAATTTCTTAATAACAATGATGGATTAACTTGTAAATTCCTAGGAATTCTGGCCTTGATAGTCCAACAGGTCTGTAAAATAGATAAAGGACGAGTGTTAGCTGCCAGACAAAAATTTTCTGGGGTGTGGTTAAAGAAGTACGATGTTAAGAACATAGATTAAGAGGAAGAGATGAACAGGGTAAAGTAAAAAAAAAAACTCTAGGGAAAATATTAACTATAAGAATGATAAACATGAAGAAACAGTAGGAAAGAGGGAGTACTGAGTAGGTTTTACAAACTGATATACTAAAAAATCAATCATTATTCACTAAAATATATCCTCGTTTTATTATTTTCTTTGTGAAAATTATAATATTATTATATTTCTTTTAGGAAAGATTATTACATACCACAGTTTTTATTGAAATTCTGTTTTTATTGAAATATATCATTCTATCTCCTCAAAAAATGGATGAGAAGGGTGTGCATTTCCCACTAAATGCTCAGAAATCCACTGTACCAGATGTTGGTACAGCTAGTCCGGTTTATTATTTCCATTCTATCTAATATAGATATTATATTTTCTAAATCTTTTGGACTATTTATCATTCCTATCTTTTGTGTAAGTCTAATAATAACTCTATTATGGTATTATTTTGTTTTAGTAAAATTTTATCTGTTTGACTTGAAGGTATATACTTAGATAATCCTTCTGGTTCGCTATGATAATTTCTTGATTTTTCTAGTGCTTTACTATAATTTATATCTTCTTCACTCATGAAAGTGATATTTCTTCTAATCTTTTTGTTATTTCTTGCAAATCTTTGATCTCTGTTGTTATATTTTCTACTTGTTCTACAAGCTTAGATATTAGTTGAGTTGTTTTTACTTCCAATTCTTTAGATTTTTATATTATGGTTTTTATTAGTTTTTCAATTTCTATTTCTACTTCTTGTGACTTTAAATAATCTAAATTTTGTTCTATCTTATCTAGTGTCTTTTTATGTTTTTTCTGAGTAACTTCTATTTCTTCTAAAATTCTTATTATACTATTATCCTTCTCTTGAATTTTTTCGCTTGAATTTATCAAAAAGTCTATTATTGTATTATATTGTTTATCTTCTGAATGTAAAATATGTTCACCCTGGTTGAAC
>NW_025840343.1:0-1195 GCF_002878395.1 Capsicum annuum | reverse complement strand
CAATCGCACATGGCCACTGGAAAGCATATGCGATAGCATATGCGGCGCCTATGTAAACATAGGCGATAGCATATGCGGTGCCTATGTAAACATAGGCGATAGCATAGGCGGCACCTATGTAAACATAGGCGATATCATATGCGGCGCCTATGTAATGGTTTCAAGTGACTTAAACACTCCGTTTTTGGGGCAAAATGGTCTTTTTTCCACCCTTATTCAGTCATAAACATGAAATTCAGTCCCCAATTCTCCAAAATACATCTACATTTATCTAAAAATTCTCAAGAACACACCCAAGGGTTTTAAACTAAAAACCTAAATAAATCAAGATTCAACTATGGGTTTTCAAAATTGATTAGAGATTCGGAATCCCCAATCCACAGGTTTCAAGAAGCACTCATTATTTTCCGAAATAGAGGTGCGCGGGGTTTTCTTAAAATCTCATGGGAATAGAAAAATCATGTTTTATAATGGGGTTTTTGAATCTATATATATATTCATGTATTAAATGTTTTAACATCATTGTTTTGATCTTTTGACCTTCCCCAAAGTGATTTGAGAATGTGAATGTATGAAACCATGTATTTAAGAATGAATTCTTGTTGAGAGCATGGTTTTCGGTGAATTCCCTCTTATTGTGAATTTTTCAGATTTCTCATAGCATATGAATTGTTTTGCAATGCATCCTTGAAAAGCACTATATGAAATAATTGAACTCTTGTTATGATTTAAAGGTGGTTTTAAATCACTAAAGAGGGAATCTAGCATGAATGTTTAATGTTCATAATGCATTTAATGAAAGAGTTCATGCATTTTCTAAAGGCACTAGACCACCATATGTTGATGAAGTTTTTGCATGATTTTAACTTGAGTTTCAAAACATGAAATCTTCTATATCAGTTGCATGTTTTTGGTGGTCTAAATTATGCTTTAAATGAAAGATTTAGCTTAATGTATTATGTCTCAGAAATCATGACTTACAAGTCTTGGATGACGATACCAATTCAGACCAATGCCATATTAGACTCAGACTAATAGACATTTCAAACTATCATGATTTTAGACATTCAGAATGTTGCATATACAGAAAAGGTTAAAAATGGGCATACAGAGATGTTAGGTAGTTCCCTAAAGAGGGCTTGAGTTCAAGCAACTCATTGCCTAAAACCGTGATTTGCCGACCCGGGTATATTAT
>NW_025840342.1:0-3963 GCF_002878395.1 Capsicum annuum | reverse complement strand
TCACTAGTTCCCCAAAGAAAATTAGCAAAATGCATCTCGATAAGGCAGATGGTACCCTTAGGCAGGTTGAGGGCAGAGAGAGTATAAATAGGTATGGATTGCAAGACATGCTTAATAAGTGTAATTTTTCCACCATTAGAAAGCTTGCTACTTTGCCATCCATTTAGCCTATTAACAATTTTTGCAAGCATACTATCAAAATAGCTGAGATTTTTCTTTCCACTATATATTGGACAACCCAAATAATTGAAAGGAAATTTTTTATCTATATAACTAGTCATTCTTCTCATTCTGTTAATCCTATGAGGAGAAGTAATTGGAGCGGTTACGAAAAAGTTCATCATTATTCACTTTTTGACCAGAGGCTTTTTCGTACCTCCTGATTTGATACTTAATGAGTTTGATCGTCTTGTTGTTACCCCCGCTAAAAATCACTATATCATCAGCGTAAGCTAGATGATTAATGATACGGCCATTGTGATTCATGCTGAAAGGAGTAAAATTCTCATCGGAGTTTACATTGTTCAACATTGTAGATAAAAGCTCAGAGCTAATAATAAAGAGAGAAGGAGAGAGGGGATCACCTTGTTTAAGGCCATGGGAGGAGCTAAAAAACCCCACCCTAGTTCCACTAATGAGAATGGAATACCTGCATTGGCAATAATCCTCCAAATCATATCCAACCAAATACCAGAAAAACCGAACCTCTTCATAACACTTATTAAAAAATTCCATGGCATTTTATCATATGCCTTGGTCATATCAAGCTTCATTATTAGATTGCCGCCTTTATTGTATTGCTTAATACTCTGAGGAATCTCTTAAGTAAGTAAAATATTATCAGTAATTAATCTACCTTTAACAAAACCACTTTGATTATCAGAGATTATCCTACCCAACAGGGGATTAAGCCTATTCGCAAGAATTTTGGAAATAATTTTACAAGTGAAATTACTCAAACTAATAGGTGTAAGTTCAGAAAAATTAGATGGAGAATCTATTTTAGGAATAAGAATCAGGCAAGTATGTAAATAAAACTTAGACAAGTTCTTCCCCCTAAAGAAATCCTAAACATAGTTCTTAATATCGTTTTGAACAATATCCTAGCAACTATGAAAAAACATACCAAAATATCCATCAGGCCCTGCTGTACTTGCCGCACTCATACTGAGTTCATCGGAAGTTGTATGGTTTGTTGTTGCTGAGAATTAAGATAAGAACACAAAAGCCATAGTTTTGGTCGTCAGGTAATAACATTCTTAATCTTTCATTTCGTTTAAACAAAGTTGTTACTTTGCTCTTCTTCTTCATTATTTTAATGTATTATTACTATTTTTTTTTGTAGTGGGTTTTTGATTTACTGATGAGAGTGTTAATGAAAATTGAATTTTGGTAGAACAATTTGTTAAGTACTTTGAGAGGTATCGAGAGATAATAGACATGGTGATTACGAAGAATAGGCATACAGGTAGACCCAGAGGTTCTGGGTTCATCATTTATGCAGATCCAACCTTTGTAGACACTGTTACAGCCAAAAGCCATATTATCAATGACAAACTTGTAGACACTGTTATAGCCTAAAACCATATTATCAATGACAAACAACTGAGTAATTTAGCTTCTGCTTTTGTGTACCTCCTCCTTTTATATTCAATTGATGTTGAATAGGAGTTGTGAGATATTATAAAACTATGCTCAACTTTGTTGACTACCCGTAATATATATATACACTTTAGTTAGTCATGCTTTTGGTAGAGGGTCTATGGGAAACAACCTCTCTATCTCTAAGTAGGGGTAACGTATGTATATGGGATTACACTGGGAATATTGTTGTTCTAAGCCAAGTGACTGTTGTAAGCAACCTCTCTATCTCTATCTCTTTCTCATCTGATACTGAATGACATGTTGATGGTTTGGCAGGACTATCATACACTCGTATGTAGCTTTTTTGTGGTAGATTTTTAGCATCTTGATTTGTGTGAATCATTTCTAGGTGAAAGGTTACATAAATGAAATGTCCATCTGCCTGGAAGATGAAGATGAAAGAATTTCAAATCTTCCCAACCTTTTCTTTTATGAGTTGTCAAAGAAAGGTAGCATATCTACCAAACTTTTCTGTCATCAGTTGGTAGTAAAGAAGTCAATCTATCTTATCTCTTTCTAGTCTTTCTACAGTTGAGCTTCTTTCGTCTGCTGTTGCATGTTTTTGACTGTACACACACATCAAATATTACTGTTTTTTTCTCTTTGAACTTAATGTTTACAGGGAGCAATCTAATTTATAACCTACTTCAAGATATTCTTGGCAAGTTATCTAGCCAGAACTGGAAGGAAGAATCATTCTGCAACATCATGCAATTTTTAATTGCTTCAATTAAGAAGGTTCCATGAATTTGACTTGCTTCTTTGGGCTCTTCTTTAGAGACTTGATTGGAATGTTTGTATTTTTAGGACAAGCAAATGGAAGCTCTTGTCGAGAAAATTTGCAAAAGATTTTGTGGAGTTACTAGTATGGAATTTGAAAATTGTTTTGATTTATTTCCGTGAAGAATTTTTGCAATATGATAAACTATTTAGAAGAAGCTAAGAGAGAAAATATATTGGGTACTTTTAGTTTGCAACGATATCTGTTCCCTAAGTTTACACTATGCTAAGCTTAAGAAATTATTCTGCCCTTGGGTTTGGTCTGTTTACATATACTTTCTTGAAACTAAATGTGAAACTATGTATGTCTCTTTATTTTTGCCCCTAAACTTGACATTGAGGTTTACCACAACTTTCTGTGAGGTTTCACAATTTTGTGGATAAATCACGATACCAGCTTGCTCCACTTGCTATTGCTAGCCAAGTCGTGCAGTTTACTGTCAGATTTTATAGTTCTTTCTCTAGTTAATCCTGTGTGATCTACACTTCAAAGATGTGGTGGTTGTCAACTTTGAGTTGTGGTTCTACGTGTTTCAAAGGTTCTGATATACTTATTTGAGATTGTTTTAGAAGTTGCCGGTCTTTCAGTACTATTTGGTACCACCGCTTTGTGGATGCTTCATCTGATATTTGCTTTCATACTCAGCTTCTATGCTATTATGGAAGGCGTGTTTACAGTATTTCTAGGAGTACCTTTGCAAAAATTTAAAATAAAAATTATAATTAGGAGACCTTTGAATGAATAGATTTTAGTGAGTTTCTGATTTGCTATTTCAATTATCACTAGAGAAACTTCTGCATGTTAACATGCTCTTTTACGCAAATATTAGGCTATACGAATACATATCCTATTGCCTATCTCAGCTATCATACACTGATAAGAGCATGAGAAAACTGATAGAGTTGTTTAAAACGTATGAACGAACATGCCTTATCTGAAGACGCTGTGATGGAGAATTTTCAAACTATTATCAATAAGGTAAAATTTGTTGTGGCATCACAAGGCTTTTGGCTTGGACTAGTTTTTGGAAGTTATTGGGAATTCATTTCACAGTGTTAAAGCTTTATTTGCCTGTTTGAATGTCTTCAATTTGGGGAAGAAGTGTGCTAAACCTGAATTCAAATCATGCATTGAGGAATTTGAGGAAAAATTGAATAAGTTCCACATCGAGAGGAAGGAACAAGAAATTACTGCCAAAAATGCTCAAAGCCATCAACAGAAAGTGGACAGCATGGAGTGCATCACGGTGGCTCAAAAAGAAGAAGAAGACGAAATTTATGAATCTGAAATTACAGAATGTAATTTTCTCCTAGTCAATAGACTGTTCATTTAGCTATTACTATTTCATGTTTTATTTACAAGGTTCTCATTTTGAAACTTTTATGACGGAGGGCATCAGAGCTTCATGCTTGTCTCTATGAGTTATATGGTTCATTTATGTTTTAATTCCTGCGAAAGAATTTAAAAACAATGTAGAGGAGGTAGCAGCTGTTACAAGACATCATGTCGTAGTACCTTATATCGATAGTTGATCCTTC
>NW_025840341.1:0-2869 GCF_002878395.1 Capsicum annuum | reverse complement strand
TGGTGCATTCCCTATGTTTGCAACCACGAGAATTCAATCAAAATGAAGAGAGTAATGATATAAGTGGCGTGACATTTCATAAATTCAAAAACCCATAGCAATAGAGAGTATACTACAAGGTTTCCATAACCCTAACAAACAAGCTTAGCTACTCATGAATAAAACAGAAATCAACATAGAAATATTCATCATACCAAAACTTAGAACGATCTTGGTGATGAAGATGACTAGTGAAATTAAGAGAGAAACACGTTTCTCTCTCTTCGTGCTCAAGCTAAGTTGTCCGTTCTTCTTGTTTTCAAAATAATACAGAATCTGAATTATTCAATTATCCCTAAAAATTCAGCCATAAGGCTTTTAATAACATCCTTCTCTAATAAATTGCTACTGCATCCTTAACTATTTAAAAATATTCAGTTTGCCCCGGGAAAAAGTTCTCATACAGCACATTCAGTCCAAAAACTGCTTTCCTTTTTATGTGAAGTTTTCCTTTGCTGTCCATAGGTCCCCAAAGTGCTAAAATCTCCCGCATTAGTACCTAAAAAGCATGCTAATCACATAGGTCAGCTCACTTAACTAAAAATAGACTAAAAGTGCAAGACACATGTATTTTATTCTCAAAACTTAGTTGAAACATGGGTAAGTTATGGTGCTTAGACGTATAAATACGCCCAACATCACCACCCAATACTGAAAGCTTTGTTTGTCCTCGAACAAAGTAGTACATCCACGTGAATACCTAACTAAACTTCACAAGAGCAACACAAAATTTTCAACAAGACATACACGGCAATTATTAACAAAGAGTAGATTTCTTAATCATTACTAGAAACAACTCACCCTCTAACATAGACTCATTAAGTTGGTTAATTCGTATACACAAGTTAAGCCAAATAAAATCATATAAAACTACCCAACAATCATCAACCATGTGCGCTCACACAAAATGTTACCCATAATCACTCATAGTTTTGCATTTTTCAGAAATATGGGTATAAGAACTTGTTTGCTCTCACTCTCACAAAGAATTCTTAGATTATAACTGATGACCATATGCTTGCCCTTAGTGTAATGCTCCACTAATATCAGAATGCTAAGGTTAGGATCAAATAGGCCTTTACGGGTTGTAATGTAGGCTAAAGGGACATGTAGGACTATTTTGGCCAGAAATGGTGACTATGTTCCCTAAGCGCTTTGATACACTACATTATGCCATTTACACTAACTTTTAACAACCACTCTACCTTCCTTTCATCTACCAACCACTCTACCTTTCTTCACCCATTTTGTTGCTCAATTAAAAACACTATGATGGGAATTATACAACCCTTCTTTCTTTTTTTTTCTTTTTTTTTTAATTTATATTATATATATATATATATTTTTACCAAGCATCCCTATGATATCCACCCTCGATCATAATATTTTCATGTACCAATAACTATACTTTTGGGCATCACTTTCACCATTTTCCTCTTATTTTGCCACACTCTTTACTCAACTTGATTCTACAATTTAAAGCGCTTAGGAGCTTTTGGATCAAATTATGGTCTTTTAAAAAAAAAATGGACTAGGCTACATATGAGGTTGCCAAAGAAAATAGCTAAAGGCTCAAAGGGTGTTCACTAGGAAAATGTACAAAGGTAGGTAAAAAGAAGATAAACAAAATCAGGGCTGCCAAAGAAATGCCTAAATCATCTCCTAAACTCAGAATCTTTATTTCGCTTCACACACACACCAGGCAAGCTCTAGCATCAGTCACAACAAAGAATATACAATAACCTTACACACACATGGAACATGGTCAACTTAATTAGGAGCATTATAGATTCTTGACCCAACAGATGAATGAATTAAACCACAAGCAATTATCACAGAATGAGTCACAACTTAGAGCCTAAATGTTTCAATAGTAGTGATTCAGTACAAACTCCTGTTATAATGCCATGCCGTCTATAAGAACAATTTCATACAAAAATCTGACTAATTACAACTAACTAACTACGACTAAATCAAAACAACTATAGAATAAATGCAGGCAGGCAGTATGCAATACAGCAGACAAGGCAATCCGTAAACATATACCCGCACCCCACACTTATACGGAACACACTGCCCTTAGAATAAATAAATAAGCAAAAACCTGGTTAGTCAGACTTCTCCTCTATATCCGGGGTCATACCCCCTGCGTCAAAATCATCATCAGAGTCTTCATCATCAGAGTTGTCCTCCACATCAGAGTCTAGCAGTCGGTGATCATCGTCTGTCGGCACATCATCATCTAGAGGTTCCTCAAAATTTACCCCCACTCCACACATGGCCCGAGCATGCTCATTAAGCGAGTAGTCATAGTCCAACTGCCAAAGCTCTGGATCAGTCGGCACACGACCCCTATTCATCATAGTAAATCGAGTTATGCCATACAGATGGCGAAAAAAACTCTCATCTCGAGCATGTCTCTCAGCAGTGGTAAGGTTGATGCCTTGACCAGTTTCTGGATCTTTGATTTTCGTGAGATCTACCTTCTTCGGGTTATGTGGAAACTCATGGTCTGCTGGCTCCTCCTCAATGTGCTCTTTCCTTAAGATTGCAGTCAACAAATTGCCGAAACTGAAATGGGACCTTTTGTGCACCCTTGCTTTTTGCATCGACATTCGTATAACTGCACCAATGTTGATGGGAACATTTGTCATTAGAGCATACACCAAGCAGACTCGATCACGCGTGACCTTAGTGTATTGTGTCCCAGGAATCAAGCAGGAGTTGACTATTCTTAACCATATGTGAGCTTCTCTGTTCAAGCAAGCATATGGGTAAGTATTGTGACGACCATTATCTTTGTGACGAGTCCACCGGGTCATGGACCTTG
>NW_025840340.1:0-4462 GCF_002878395.1 Capsicum annuum | reverse complement strand
GGATGGGCTCAGAGACAATCTTAGGTCTCACTTTAAAATTTACAGCAGTCGAAGGTGTCACATATGAAAAATTAGACCCAGGGTCCAACAACGGATAAACATCAAACAGAAACACACAAAGTATACCAGTAACAACATCAGGGAATCCTCCAGCTCCTGACGGGAAAGCAAAGCATAGAATCTGTTTCGATGCTGACTGCCAGCATGCTGGAAGAAACAAAATGCGTAGAAGCTGGACGAGCTACAAGTGCTGGAGCACTAGCAGTCTGAGCCTGGGGGCAAACATCACGGTTCCCCTGTCTGGTATAAGGACAATTTCTAAAACCCTGGCCCTCCTGGCCATATCCATAGTAGCCCTTCTGACCCCACAAAAACATACCTCCGTGATCCCTATCACACCTAGTGCATGGTGGACGGTTACGCCGGTTACCCACAGTATTGTGAGATCCAGACATAGAAGACCTATTTCCCTATTCTTTTCTACCTCTAAGTGCTAGAGCACTAGCTAAAGATGGTGCTGGCAAAGATGAGCGACTCTGAAACTGAGGGCGATTCCCTCCTTACGATCTGTTCTGACCATTAGTAGGTTGCTCGGATCTGGATCTCTTATTCTCTCTTACTCTATCGTTCTCTTTTATATTATCTTATTTGATCTATTGGGCATGGGTCATCAGTCTGGAAAGATTCATCTCACTATTAAGCATAGCTGATCTACACTCCTTAACCATATAGCTTGACACCCCTGTCAAGAACTTACCCATACTGGCTCGGTTGTCGTCTATCAGATTTAGGGCATATTTTGCTAACTAATTAAACTTTAAGTTATACTTCTTAAAAGTCATGGAGACTTGCCATAAATTCATGAACTACTCTACTTTTATCTCTCTCAACTCTAGCGGAAAGAATTTATCCAAGAATGCATCCTGGAACTCCTACCAAGTCATAGGAGTAGCACCCTATACTCTACCCTTTCTCCATACAACCATCAAGTCATATGCAAGGTCTTTAATCTGTAGGATGCTAACTCAACACTCTTCTCCTCATACACGTGCATTACTTGTATGATCTTCCTTATCTCTTACAGATAAAACTGCGGAGCCTTACCTACCTTGGACCCATAAAAATCTGGCGGATTCATCCACATAAAGTCATGGATTCTTGAGGTAGCTAAGTTATATCCCTAATGTTGTGGAGCCGGTGCCTGGTTGGACAGAATATTGGTGGTAATAGCTAGATCAAGAGCCTGAAAGGCTGCCTTGAACTCATTGTAGGATACATTCTCATTTAGGGGATCAGCAGGTTGAGGTTCCTGACCTTCATTATTTCTTCTAGCCAGGTGAGGAGGCATATTCTGTAAGAAAATAGCACGAATTAATAGTTGAAAGGGAACAACTATAAACACGATAGACTTTTGAAAGAATGAAACGACCCTTTTTTTCTAAAATATTTTGTAGCCTCTTGCTCATAGATGTGGTGCACTACACACCGATGATCAAGACTCTGCTTAATGTGGCTTTTCAGACTCCCTAAAATTAGGCCCAGAGGTGTCACACGGTGCTTAACAATACAAGTAGCCCCAAGCTAACCCTTTTAGCCATTTTTCTACCATTCAACACTTATAATCAAAGTCATCATAATCAAAACATCTAAACATCCTCCATAATATCATACTGCAATACGAATGAAATACGAAAATAACAAAATATGACATCTCTGACAAATTTGATCAATCTATCCATCTAGTCTGACAAACCTCTATTAAAATGTATATCCATGAGCCATTGGGACAAACCCCAATTGACCCAAACTTAAGAAATAAACTGAACGACTCAAAGTAAATTAGGAAATCTAAATAACTAGTATTCAGACCATAAGGACTCACCACTGCAGAGGATATAGATCAACGTGCTCGGATAATCATGGTTAAACCTGGGAATGAGCACCTAAACCTACATTATAGGGAAAATATAGCCCACATGCGAATATGTGGTTCAGTACCATGGAATATGTGCCGAGTACATGGGGGTGCATGAAATAAACATATTTCTATGCATATATGTAAATATATATTTAACGATCATGTCTTAAGTTTTCTTTCCAAATTATGCACAACATTTGTAAATGGCTCATAATGCTTGAAAGAAATCTAAAATCTAAAATCATACAAAATGAATGGTAAAACATGACAATCTGGATATCATGATCCATTACACTTAATGCAAATATCAAGATTCTTTTCTTATTCTCTCATCAAGCAATCTTAGTGAAATCTGGAATATTGAATACATTATGAATCTGCATTTCAAATCTCTTTTAAATTAGTAAAATCAATCTAAGAATGAGGGACGACTCTTTGGGAGGTTCTTCTAACTGACATATACACCATGTGAGCACCCATGATGTCCAACGATTATCCCTCATAAGGTTAGGGATGTCCTACCCTGGCCATCGATGTAGAAAAATCTCATCTCAGTGATCACTATCTTAAATTTCCACATATAGTGGAAGTCAATGTCTCAACCTATGGTGGCACGTAGTTCTGGGGTATGAAACTGTAGTAACATACCCAACTCGGTGCTAAATACTACTCCCAATACTATGCTCATAAATCTCAAGAAAAATACACTTTAAGGGTAATCTCATATTTCTTAAGTTAAATAAATAATAAAATCCGTAACTCATTTCATAAAGTGGATTTTAACTCTGTTGTGACCAAAAGGTCAAATCTTTCTATAATTCATCAAAAATAGTCTAAACATGGGTGCATGTAGCACATAAATTCTCAAAATAACAATCTCAATGTGGGTTAATGACCCTTAGAGTGATACTTAATCAACACACTTCAACATTTATGATTTATATCACAAGTATGCATCATTTATACGAAAATCTGAAAAATTTCAGCCTTTAATCATAACAATAATCTCAAACTCATGGAGTTTATTTTCTAAACATTCAAAATAATCATAGTATCTTCAACAAAAATATAGGATAAGATTTATCACTTCAAATTCATGATAAAACATGTAAAAATTATGTATCTTTGTAAAATAATGTAAACTTTGGGCATAAGAACGAAAGGGTGTTATTGTTCATAACCCCACATACTTTTATGGTAACGGATTCATTGAAAGACTAGACCCTCAATGTTGATTGTGTAACCCTGGTTGTTTTTCTCCTTTGGTGCTCTTGGATGATGAACTTATACTGATAATAGGGTTATGATGTGTTTAGAATCTATTAAATTCATAAGGTTAAGTTTAGGGGTATGTAAGGAGTGCCAATAGACTTAATTTCCCTCAAAATAACCCAAAAATGGAGTGTTTAAGTCACTTGAAACCATAATATATGCTCCGCATATGATATCTCATATATTTACATAGGCGCCGCATATGATATCGCCTATATTTATATAGGCGCCACATATGCTATCGCATATGCTTTCCAGTGGCCATGTGCGATTAGTTTGGCGATACACTCTACTTTTCAAAGCCATAACTCCTAGCTCAGGTGTCGGATTTTGGTGAATTTGGTATAGTTTGAAAGATAATTCGATTCTCTATAATTTTTTGGATAGAAATATGCAGAAATACCACATATTTATCAAGTTATGCTCATTCAAAGATGACCCTTGCGAATTCAAACACCAAAACTTGATTGATGTTGAAACTCTTAGCTTGTACTACCTTAAGTGACTCATATAACCACACTTAACATATCATAAGCTCTCTTATAACTAGGGTACTCTTGGTAATTTAGGTGTCCAAATATGGCTTACAAAATTAGGGTTTTCACATATACGAACAATGGTTCATTTTCTAGCTAAGGAAAGTTTGGTGCATTACAGAAATACTAAAATAATATGTCTGTCCTTAAACTATAAGGACTTACTACTAAGTCTGCTACTGGTAGATTCGGTTGCTAAGTATGATAAGGAGCCTGTGCATTTGAACCTATGATATAAGATATCATAGCATAAAAGAAAGGTATGCGTCAGTAATTTAAATGTAGTGGTATGCTAAGTGAGGTAGGATGAGATGCATGGGTTCATATGCATGAATAATACTAACTGGAAGACATTAATATAACTGAGTAAGAGTACATGCATGAATACATGCACTATAACTGAGATCATGAAAACACTAGATACTATGTTCTGAATCACTGATTCACTGATATCTGAGTTTACTGATATTGTGTATCTGCTAATTGAGTGACTGTATATGATAGTTTTGATTTTAAAGAGCTGGTCTAAGTTCTATACTAAACTGAGTGATTGTATCTGACAATCCTGAATCTATAGAACTAAATTAAGTTCTATACTGAGACTGAATCTGAAATTGAGACTATAGAAGATAATCATCTAACTGACATGCCCCTTTCTAAATAGATTGGGGTCTGACCTGTAACCCTATGTGGAAGGGTGTCAGTACTGTGCCTAGGGTAAAGACAAGCTAAGTCA
>NW_025840339.1:0-5243 GCF_002878395.1 Capsicum annuum | reverse complement strand
AGGAAATCAACTCAAAATACTTCATTTCATTTAACAACTACCTACAATCACGCCCCCTCCACGACATTACTGCTACACCTCAAAATCTACTACATATCTTCTCGCAAGTAGTACTAGCTTTCAACTAGTAGAGTAAAGAAAATCAAAGAAGGTAAATTAACTAAATAAGAATAGACAGACTTAATCTTATGATATGACCTATTATAATCTTAACAACATATTCTACTCTCTCACATCATATTTACTTATCCATGCATACATCACTACTACCATAGAGATTCCATGTACAATAATGAATGTCTACCCATAACTTATTAACTACTCTACCCCTATCCATTCAAACTTATAACTGATTTATACAACTACCATAACTATCAATTCTGAGATCCTTCCCTATTTTGAATAAATAATAATTATATCCTGTCACTGCCTTCACAAACTATCATACATTCTACAAATATTGCTACCACATTAGTCTATATAAATAAAATGGCAAGACCACCCCTCAATCAAAGAATTAAACAACTAAAACTACTTATTTACACAAAATTCACCCTCACTCTAACTGTTAACCTTGTGACTTCATGTTGCTAACTTCTGGACCATTTCATTATCAATAGGTCATGACACTTATACATATACTACTACTCTGGTGGAAATACAGTTCAAACATTCTGCTACACATCATTACCCTTATGCATGATATATGCAATAAGAATTTTTAAAAGGGACTGAATACACTTCGTACCTTAGGCTGAAAAGCATAATTTTGTCAGGATAAAGGTATACACTCTATCAATACACCTTGAAACACTAATGGACTCCTCTCAAGTCCTTATGCTATCTCATGACTTTTATATAATTCAATCAGAAAGAAAAACGTCACTGGGGAGCTAGACTCTTAGATTTGTATCACCTTAATAATGAGGCATGCCCCATGAAATTACAAAAAGGAAGGGATTTGGATAACTTTATTATGGACAATGTTATAAGTGTGGTGAACAACACACCCATAAGCAAGACTCTACAAGACACAATTTTGTAGACCCCCTGAGACCATGAACCAGTCTCTAATACCAAGTTTTTCACGACCTAAACTGAGGTCCTGGCCATGATGAATATCCCAAACCATGAAGGCTCGAGTGACCTTCTTTATTTGGTAACGATACACATTTTAATATTATATAAAGGAAAATGTGGAAATACAAAACAATACATAATCATGGTCAACTTTTATTTTAACTGTTCAATACCAAAATGAGTTCATAAGGATCAAACAACATCAAAGACTAGGCTACGAAATCTCTAATAACTGAAAATAACATCTGTCTGAAGAATGGGACAAGGCCCCCAGTCAGACCATGAATTAAAATAAAATAACAATGACATATAGATTAGGCCTTCCGATATAAGGGAGGCTCACCATCTGCAATCTCTGACAGAATTCAACCTCTTAGCGGAACCCTGGAACTGTGTCTCAAATCCTGAAATATAGGGGGTAAATATAGATGTACTGGTATGCAGAGCAATCCAAAATAATGTACATTTATATATAACATAAGTGAAAGTATTTCATAAAACATTATTCATGAAATAATCTAAAATACATGGGCAATCTTAAATGCTCTTAAATAATTCTGTAGATACAATTCCTTTCTATGTTTTACTTCTAATCTTGGTGGTACACCCTACAAGTCTATGACTCCACGAGATATATGGAGTCCTCCCTTGACTCGGCGGCCAAGCCCCCAACCCAAGTTTACCGTAAAGGTTGGAGTTTCTGATTTTGATACTCCATAGGGCACTGGGCCACGTATAATCCCTCTTGGGGACATAATAATTCGTATGCGCAAAATATGATTTTGATCAATGAGTTATCTGAACTCGTGTCTTCTTTGAGTAACCACCTAACATATCTTATGCCTATTTTTAGCATTTTCTAAGCATGGATCTTTCTGAAAGCACATTTTAAAATAAATCTGAATAAAATCTAACTTATGTTCTGTTCTGATTATTTTATGGCATAATCTATTTTGGTATCATCATACCAAGACTTGCAAGACATATGTCTAAGCGATATAGTATCATTTTACAATCCTTTCATTCAAAACATAAGGTTTGGACCATCAAATCCTTCAAATAGTATAAGAAAATTTGTATATCAAAATTCATGAAAACTTATGCAAAGATTATTTTTTTCAATTCACAATCATATGGTGGTTAATTACTTTGTAGCAAGCCAAGCAGTTCTTTCAATAATCATCTTTAACATTTACAAACCATAAAAACACTTTTAAAATACGAAATAACGTTCTCTTCAATTCACAGTCATGATCAAGTTCATAAACAACATTTAAAACTCTTATCTCATGCTTCAATAATGCAATTTCAAAACCCACAACATATAGAGTCAAGAAGTATCACAGAAAGAGAGGGACAAATTCATGATTCATGCTCTCAATTCATAATTGACAATTGAAAACATATGTATAAATATACACGAGTAAAATCAAGATTTAGGGGAAGGCCACAAGACCAAAACTTTATCATCAATAAGGTTTCATAATGCATAATTGTAATTATAAATCTAAATCCCTTTGTAAATTCATGATTTCTAAATATTTATTCATCATTAAAAAAATTTCACCATGCCCATGTAGTTTAGGAAAATCCCACATACCTTAAGTTTCTTATCTTGAAGGATGAAACCCTAATTTGATATTTTCTTGAGACTATTGAACTTGAGAGGCTTGAATTCTAGATTACTTGGAGCAGAAGAGTTGAAGTTTGTTCTTGGGGAAAGGGGAAGGTTTTTACGTGAGTTGATTTGAAGAATATGGGCAAAATAATTCCCTTTTGGGTGTAATAATTCATGCTTTGGATGTTTGGGTGAGAGGAAAGGACCAAAGTGACCCTTGACCCTTAATAAGCTAAAACTATGAGGTAATAGCCCCCGTATCGCGACCCCTAGCTGGGTAAAGCATCCCTCATGATGCGACCCCTATTTGAGTCAAGCGGCCCTCGCATCGCGGGGCTATCGCGACCCCTTGCTGTCTCACATGAGAAATGGCATAACTTTTCACTCGGTTATTGAATTTGGGCGAAATTGGTATCGTTGGAAAGCTAATTAGATTCTCTACATTTTGGTGGGTTTAATCTAACAAATTCTATATATGCAAAAAGTTATACTCATTCAAAGATGACCCTTGGTTAATCAAATTCCAAACTTTGGGCAAATCAAAGGATCTTAGCTCAACTTGGCGCTAAATGATATCTATGAACATTTTTAACCTCATAAGCAGTTCACACCCTAGGATAAATATCATGACACATGAATTCAAAATAAATCATTGGATTAGAGTTTATGAAGATAGGAACGATGGTTTGATTTCTAGCTAAAAAATATGGGGTGTTACATAGAGTAGCCACCACTAGAAGTGTGTCGGATGCCTTTTTTTGAGTCCATTGCTTTCTGTCTGAAACATATATATTTTTCTTGATGAATTGCCAATGAAGAAAGGGATAGCATTTGCATTGATCACAATACAGAAGAAAGGAATTTGTTCTTTACATAGACCAAAAGCAAAAGGATTTGCTACACAAAAAGAGAATATATTACAAGTTGCTCTTTTTCTTAAAACAACAATACTACTATATTTATAGTGAGATAACAAAAACAGCATACCTAGTTTTGTCCCTATTGATTTGTGCATATTTAAAATTTAATTTTGTAGGATCTTAATTGATCTGATAAATCAAATCTAATTTGCTATAGATAGTTTGGTAGTTAGATAAAATAAGATCATATCTTGATTCTCATATCCGCTAGAATCAAGCGATTTGATTCAGTGTGGGCTTTCTAACCTGTACTATACATTTGTAGCTTCAGATGAATAAAATGTACACTTTTTCTACCAATATTTAATAGTATCAGAGCATTTTTATTCTTGTTTTGCGGATGACTAAACTAATATTTATTGGGCTACGTAACCCAGCGGAATTAATAGAAGTCGAGAGTTCTATTAACAAAGTTTCGACCGAGGTAATAATAAAAAAAAGGCGGCGATTCTTCTCATTTTTATTTTATCTTACTTCTCACAAGCTAAATGAATAGAATTATTTTGAATCAGCTGCTTTAGTTGCAGCGAAATTAAGAATGATATGAAAAAAAAGTTATGGTGTGATTTTTGCAAAAAATATCGGAAAATTGGTAAGACTTGCTGGAAAATCCATGGAAAACCGGCCAGCTTGAACAAAAAAGGGAAAAAAACCATGCAGCCAAGCTTTCAGTGTACCAACAAAGAATTGGGGCTGAAATCTTCTTAAAAAATGCCACCATTCACCAAGGAACTGCTAGAGCTACTACACAATCTTCTCCAATCTCAACTCCAATCCAGTAAGCCAAATTCTTCTACTCCAACTTGTTCTTTTACTCAAACAAGTAACGTACTATGTTCTTTTTTTAGTACAGGTTCTACTAGTATAAGCTCTTGGATCATAAATTTTGGGGTTAGTGATCACATGACATAGAACTCCCACTTTTTCCTGACTTATACTCCTTTAGCAGGAAATAAAAAGGTCAAAGTTGCCAGGACAGGGACAGTCAAACTAACCCCTTTTTTTTACTCCTTTTGATGTCCTTCATGTTCCAAAATTATCTCATAATCTTTTAAACATCACCAAATTGACTCGAAGCCTTAATTGCCGTTCTATATTTGATGACACTTTATGTGCATTTTAGGAGAAGGTCTCAAGGAGGATGATTGGCAATGCTAGAGAGTCTGAAGATCTCTATTTTCTTGAAGATGGTGACAATTTAGTAAATTTTGGTTCAGCTTGTTTGCACTCTGTTCTTGTTGATAATAAAGTCATCTTATGGCACTATAGACTTGGTCATCCTAGCTTTTATTATTTGAAACTCTTGTTACCATAATTGTTTATGAATAAAACTACACCATCTTTTCAATGTGAATTTTATAAAATTGCTAAACACAAACGTTCATCTTTATCATCCCTATACATCCCAACAAAATGGAGTAGCGGAATTAAAAAATAGGCATCTTATAGAAGTAACTAGAGCCTTAATTTTCATAAGCGGAGTCCCTAAATTTCATTGGGGAGAAGCTCGTTTGACATCCACCTATCTTATTAATAGGATGTCTTCCTTTTTTCTAGGGTTTAAAATCCCTTATTATGTTGAAGACGTACTTCCCTAATTCTAGATTGACAACTAATCTATCTTT
>NW_025840338.1:0-1462 GCF_002878395.1 Capsicum annuum | reverse complement strand
TAGTTTATGGAAAGGCTTGTCACTTTCCAATTGAGCTAGAACATAAAACAATGTGAGCACTGAAATAGCTTAACCTGAACTGGGATGATGCTATAAATATGAGATTGGGACAGCTGAACGAGATGGATGAATTCCGCCTAAATGCATATGAAAGAGCAGATCTTTACAAGGAAAGGATGAAAAAGTACCATGATCGGAGGATTATCCAACGAAACTTCTAGAAAGGTGATTTGGTACTCATTTTCAACTCCAGACTGAAGCTGTTTCCAGGTAAGTTGAAGTCTAAACGGTCTGGTCCATTCAGAATCAGCAAAGTTTACTCATTTGGAGTAGTGGAGTTAGAAAACGATGATGGTAGTGTCTTTAAGGTGAATGGCCAAAGCATGAAGCTATATATCGGTCCAACCGACTCGATAAAATGTATAGCCACCATATATCTTGATGAAGTATGAGTAATCAAGATAACTATGTCGCGCCGCGATAATAAATCAAGTGCTACATGGGAGGCAACCTATCATTTTTAATTATTTTTGTTTTACTAGGAGTTTTTTTTTGATAAATAAAAATTCAAAAAGAAGAGTCGAGCCACGACCAAAACTAAGGCGCTTGGTGGGAGGCAACCCATCCTTCTAATCATTTTTGTTATTTTTGATTAAGTGTAGGTGCATAAAGTACAAAGGAGGAAATTAGTACCAAATTTTGATTTGAAAGTGAGTCATGTCAATGGTGATAAGTCTAGGAATGATGGAACAATACAGGTAAGTGGGAATGGTCAAATGTGTAAGGCTCAACGAGAGGTTAGGCGCCGCCTATGCCAACATAGGCAATAGGTTGGGCGCCGCCTATGCCAACATAGGCAATAGGTTAGGCGCCGCCTATACCATTGCCTATGCTCACTGCCTCATATAGGCGATAGGCTAGGCGCCGCCTATGCCAACATAGGCAATAGGTTAGGCGCCGCCTATTCCAACATAGGCAATAGGTTAGGCGCCGCCTATACCATTGCCTATGCTCACTGCCTCACATAGGTGATAGGCTAGGCGCCGCCTATGCCAACATAGACAATAGGTTAGGCGCCGCCTATGCCAACATAGGCAATAGGTTAGGCGCCGCCTATCAACATGACTTTTGCCTACTAACCTATTTGTGAATGGACCAACCCGACCCATGGCTTATCCTTTAAATATATCCTCTACCCTTGAACACCACTCAATTATTTCTTAAACCTAAGCATCGTCCAACCGCCCTTGCCATCCCCAAGCTCTTCTCTTTTCTCATCTAATCCTGCAGGCTCACCTTCCCGATTCATCACGAATTAATCACCAAGTAAGTTGTTCTTTTCATGTTCCGTAGTTGTTTAAGTGCTATGCTTATAATGGTTAACTAGATTTTGTAGTAGTGCTTGGTGATAAGAATATGATTAGTTTGTTATGATTTTTTGAAAAATACATCTCATTGAGTG
>NW_025840337.1:0-6246 GCF_002878395.1 Capsicum annuum | reverse complement strand
CCTAGCTCTTGGGATCTCCAGTCTGCTAGGTAGAGTTACCGCCATGCTGACTCTTCCTAGGCCTTAAACCCATTTCCTTGGATGTTCTTTCCACTCCTTCTCTAGATAGGCCTTTTGTAAGTAGATCCGGCACATTATCCTTTGACTTTACATAGTCAATAGTGATAATTTCACTAGAGAGAAGTTCCCTAACGGTATTATGTCTCTATCGTATGTGACGAGATTTACCGTCGTACATCATGCTCCCTGCCCTACCTATTTTCGCTTGGCTATCACAGTGTATACATACTGGTTCCAATGGCTTGGGCCAATATGAAATATCTTCCAAGAAATTCCAGAGCCATTCTGCTTCTTCACCGGCTTTATCTAATGCGATAAATTCAGATTCCATTGTAGAGCGAGCGATACAAGTCTGTTTGGATGATTTTCAAGAAACTGCTCCTCCACCGATAGTAAATACATATCCACTTGTGGATTTTACTTGATGCGGTCCAGTGATCTAATTTGCATCACTATATCCTTCAAGTACCGCAGGATATTTATTATAATGCAAAGCATAGTTTTGAGTGTATTTAAGATACTCCAAAACTCTTTCCATTGTCATCCAATGAGTTTTGTTGGGATTACTCATGTACCAACTCAATTTACTAATTCCACATGCTATGTCTGGTCATGTACAGTTCATTATATACATTAAACATCCCAATACTCTTGCGTACTCCAATTGTGAGTCACTTTCACCTTTATTCTTTTGAAGTGAAAAGTTCACATTCAATGGAGTCTTGGCAATACCGAATTCCATATTCTTGAACTTGTCAAGTACTTTTTCAACATAATGAGACTGTGACAATGCTAACCCTTGTGGAGTTCGATGGATTCTTATACCTAAGATCATATCTGCAACTTCAAGATCTTTCATATCAAACTTGCTCTCGAGCATTCGTTTGGTTGCATTTATGTCACAAATATCTCTGCTGATGATCAATATATTATCCACATATAAACAAATAATGACTTGGTGATTTGGTGTCTTTAATATATACACATTTGTCATATTCATTTATCTTGAATCCGTTTGCCAACATGGTTTGGTCAAACTTTGCATGCCATTACTTAGGTGCTTGTTTTGGTCCATAAAGTGACTTAACAAGTTTACACATCTTTTTTTTCTGGAACCACAAAACCCTCAGGTTGTTCCATGTATATTTCTTCCTCCAAATCTTTATTTAGGAATGCAGTCTTCACATCCATTTGATGGATTTGAAGATCATATACCATTGCCAAGGCAATTAACATTCGAATCGAGGTTATCCTTGTTATGGTGAGTATGTGCCAAAGTAATCAAGGCCTTCCTTCTGTTTAAAGCCTTTTTACTACAAGTCTTGCCTTTTATTTGTCAATAGTACCATCCGCCTTCATTTTCCATTTGAAGATCCATTTAGAACCTAATGATTTATTTTTGGGAGGAAGGTCAACCAATTCCCATGTATGGTTGCTTAATATTGAATCTATCTCACTATTGACTGCCTCTTTCCAAAAGGATGAGTCTGACGATGACATTGCTTCTTTAAATGTTTAAGGCTCATTTTCTAAGAGAAATGTTACAAAATCCATCCAAACGAAGTTGACGTTCTTTGACATGTACTGCGTCTTGGATTTTCTTCATTATGTACATTCTCACTTGGTTCATCTCGAGGTCGTTTATATCCTCCACTAGACTGTTCATGTCTAATTTTATATGGGTAAATGTTTTCAAAGAATTCAACATTGTCTGATTCAATTATCGTATTTTCATTAATATCCGGATGTTCATATTTATGAACCAAAAATTGACATTCTTTACTACTTTTAGCATATCCTATGAACACACAGCCCATCATTTTAGGTCCTATCTTAACCTTTTTAGGTATAGGAACTTGAACCTTCGCTAGACACCCCCACAATTTGAAATATTTCAAGTTGAGTTTCCTTCCTTTCCATTTTACATAAGGAATTGATTGTGTCTTACTATAGGGAACTCTGTTGAGTATACTATTGGCCGTAAGGGTAGCCTTTCCCCATAAGTTTTGCGGTAAACTAGAACTTATAAGTAAGGCATTCATCATTTCCTTCAAAGTTTGGTTTTTTCTTTCCGCAATTCCATTAGATTGAGGTGAATATGGGGCCGTAGTTTGATGGATTATTCCATTCTCTACACATATTTGTGCAAAGGGAGATTCATATTCTCCGCCCTTATCACTTCTTATCATTTTGATCTTTTTGTCTAACTGATTTTCAACTTCAGTTTTATATTGCCTAAACACATCTATTGCTTCATATTTACTATTTAGCAAGTAGACATAACAATATCTAGTGCAATCGTCAATAAAAGTTATGAAATACTTTTTTTCACCACGTTATGGTGTTGACTTCATATCACAAATGTCAGTGTGTATTAAATCTAAGGGATTGGAATTCCTTTCAACGGACTTATAAGGATGCTTTGCATACTTCGATTCCACACACATTTGACACTTTGATTTAATTTATTGCACTTAAAGTTTGGTAAAACTTCTAAGTTAATCAGTTTTCGTAATATTTTGTAATTAACATGTCCTAAACGTGCATGCCATAAATCATAAGACTCAAGCAAATAAGAAGAATTTGAACTTTTATTTATTTCAACAGTCATTACATTCATCTTATAAAGGCCTTCGGTCAGATAGCCTTTTCCTACATACATTTCTCCTTTGATAATTATAATTTTTCCAGAAATGGTTACATATTTGAATCCGTTCTTATCTAGGAGTGAAACAGAAATTAAGTTCCTACGTAACTCCGGAACATATAACACATTATTCAGTGTAAAGACCTTGACAGAAGTCATCTTTAAGCAAATTTTCCTGTTCCCTCCACCTTAGCAGTAGCGGAGTTAGCCATGTAGATCATTTTTTCTGCTTGAGCCAGAGCAAATGATGAAAACAGCTCTTTGTTGGCACATACATGGCGGGTGGCACCATAATCCATCCACCATTCGCAAGGATTCCCCGTAAAGTTGCATTCTGAGAACATAGCGCACAGATCATCGCATTCTTTATTGGATTCAATCATATTTGTTTAATCCTTCTTCTTGCCTTTCTTTGGGGCACAACAATCTGTGGACTTGTGGCTAATCTTTCCACAGTTGAAGCATTTTTCCTTGAACTTTTTCTTGGGTTTATTGCTTCCTTGTTCAGCTTTCTTCCTTTTCTTGGAATTGTTTTGGTGATCTTCTACAATATGTGCTCCATTAATTGTAGAATTCCCCTTTGACCTTCTTTCAGCAGCTTTATTATTCTCTTCAATACGAAGTTGGACAGTAAGATCTTCAATAGTCATCTCCTTGCGTTTATGCTTTAAGTAGTTTTTGAAGTCTTTCCACAAAGGTGGTAGCTTCTCAACTATCGCTGCTACTTGGAAAGCATCATTCACAATTAAACCTACAAAACAGTTTATGTGAGTATTAAGAACATTTTTAATTTGTTCAACTAAGATATTTTTCAAAGATATACCTTCTACTAGGAGATCATGTATGATGACTTGCAATTCCTGTACTTGAGAGACAACAGGTTTGCTATCTATCATTTTGAAGTCCAGGAACCGTGCAACAAGGAATTTCTTAATTCTCGCATCCTCCGTCTTATATTTTCATTCAAGTGCCCCCCACAGTTTATTTGATGTCTTTGTTCCACTATAAATATTATAGAGGTCATCTTGGAGACCACTCAGAAAATAATTCCTGCAAAGGAAGTCCGAATGTTTTCAAGCTTCTACAATAACGAAGCGGTCTTTTTACGAGGTTCCCTCGGGCACCTCAGGAGCGTCTTCACTAGTGAACAGTTTCAGACATAAAGTGGTGAGGTAAAAGAACATCTTTTACTGTCACCGCTTGAAGTCAATGCCCGAAAATTTTTTGGGCTTCTCCGCCGGTGCCATTGTTGGTGGAGCCTTTGTGCGACTTGATGTGGCAATATTAGTTGCCCCCACAGACGTTGTTGCATCCATCATTTGACTTTCAGTTGCCATTTTTCTGTCACCACAAGACAAAAAATACTTAGTATTTTCAGATTACTACTTATAAAAATTAAGCAACTTTAAAAAAAAAAAATCTTCTTGTTTCTAGTTAACAATGAAGTTTTTATGACTTTCAATTGTCAACCGAATTATCTTTAACTTGTGACTTAGGTTTTATGACTTCAAATCACTAGTTAAGTTCAGGCGGAGTAGAAAGTTAAAACTTTAATCTTCAAAAATAAGCAATATAGATTCTGTAATAGTATTTATTTCGTTAGATTGTTATTTCGTTTGTACTTTGGGTACACAAAATCTGTATATTACAACACCAACTTCAACTTGAGTTCAAGTATAAACAAGAACACAATGAAGTATGTCAAATACCTTCAACACAAGATCAAAATGACCTTTCCAAGAGGTGTATTTTATTTTACAGAAATTAAGATGAAACAGAAAATAGCCAAGTCGTCCGAATTCACGGATTTTTCTTAAGGAAATAATCCCCCTCACTGCACCCGAGGTTGTGGAATTTTTCCTCCCAGGATAAAATGGATAATATACCAACAGTAGCGGTACCTCAAATGGTTGGAATATCTTCAAACTCACAAAACGTTTTGAGTGATCACACAGAATATTTTTGAGACAAGAAGAGAGTTTTTAATCTGAAAATTTCGTACTAAACCTGTGGAATAAACTAGGTTTATATAGCCACAACATGCCTCTTCTGAAAAGAGGCAATAGCTCACTTCAAAGGTTACACCTTTACTGTAAGTTCATGTCTGTTCATCAAAGATTGCATCTTTTCCTGAACAGTCATCTTATTTCATGAATCAGTGTGTCACTTCATTGAAGGATTACATCCTTCTGAAGCATCATTTTGAACCACTGCAACCTTCTGTAGCCTCAGTTCAGAACAATATATCATTTCTGAAGCACTAGTTCAAAAATAATGCATCAGTTCAGTTGAAACAGTGCAACTGTTACTGTATGTATATATATAAATGGAGGTCCAAAACTGTAGAACAATTTTTACTGCATTTTTCCTTGGCATTCTTCGGAATTCAAATAAAGTTTGTCCAAAAAGATAGATCTCATCGATCATTTGCCAAAGCCGAGCCGAGTGAGCGACGACGACGACGAAGCGAGGCATCTATTATTTCTTCCCTCACTTGCCATGTGAAGTAAGTGTTCTTCATTATAAACACTTTCAAGTTCTCTTCCTCCACCAATGTGGGAGAAAGAGTAAACTTTCTAATTTGGGAGTACACTTTCCATTTTAGTGTCTCCTTCCCGTCCACCATTTTATTCTCCATTTTTTCATTCACACTTCCTTAATATACTATGAACCCAACACATCCGTGGCTTGTCCTCTTGTTTCTGTAATGTTGCAACACTGAAGTCTCAGAATGTTAGTAAAGACGGCCACACAATCAAAGAGCCCAACAGGGTAGCAGCGGAAAATACCCAAGACTTGAACCAAGAGGATACAAACAAACCCAAGAAAAATAGAGTAATATACAGCAAACAAATCAACCAAATGAAACAAGACAAGAGTAAAGGCAATCACACGAGACACAAGATTTACGTGGAAAACCCTTCAGTGTAAAGAGTAAAAACCACGGGACCAAAACCTCCACTATAATCACCAAAGAGTTACAATATTGTCCTCCAAAATGGCCACCAAACAAGTGCCAAACAACAAGCAACAATACATACACCACAGCAACAAAACAAGAGAGTAAAGGAATACAAACACCAAAATCATAGCTACTGTTCGGGATTGAAAAACAGGAGGTACAGACCACCAAATCAAGCTCTGTCAGTTCCTAATCAAAGATCGGATGACAGGAACACGCAGTCCAAAAATCAGCTCAATTGGACAAGAAACGAAGCGGGAATCTTAGTTTAAAGATGACCGCTGTGGCTGAAATGTTTTGGGCGAAAATCTGCTTTCTCTCCTTTTGTGTGCTGAACTCTTAATTTTGTCAATGGTGAATAAGACCTGAAAAAAGGTCAATATATATGCCCCACAGAATTGGGCTATGGACAAAGTGGGTTGGTCCAATAAATTGGGCTTCATTTTATCCACATAGGAAGGGACAAAGGCCATGACCCAACACAGAATCCCTCCTGGAGTCCATCAGCAATCAGATCAACTATAATGACCACACGTAGTAACCTGATGTTAGTTTAAGTATATCAATGCCACCAATT
>NW_025840336.1:0-1488 GCF_002878395.1 Capsicum annuum | reverse complement strand
TTTATTATCGACAAGGATCAGTTTCATCGAGGTCCATTTCTTCTACCGAATCTTTAATTTATCTTGACTTTTTTTGTGATGTTGTGGGTGTAGACGATTTATTTGTTGTGTATTTGGTTTGAATCTTTGTTATTAGTGTTTGTTTGATGGTTGTGACGTGGTGATATGTTTTGATATTATGTTGGAGAAATCGCGATTACCATGGTTGATTTGATTGAGACTTATTTAATCATGTTGGTTGAAATAAATTTGGGGACGCGAATCAAAAAATTGATAAAAGTAAGTATTATGATATTTTTGATACATTGTTGATGTTGAATGCGATATGTTGTCGAGTGGGTAGGCAAACAGTAAGCTCAGGTAGGCAAGTTTAGGATTGGTGAAGCGTGGGAATAATTGGAATATTTGCTGAATATTTTGTTTATCGTATTTGGAAAGTGCATTTATTTAACCGGGGAATGCCCCGAGGTAATTTGTATTTACTCACCGGGGAATACCCCGAAGAATTTTGTACGCTAAGGATGCTCGTGATCAAGGCCTGAATAATCAGGTAAAGCATGGTTTAGGACTAGTGTAGGTTATTTCAGTATTTTTTATTTCGGGTTGTAATAATTGGACTGGACTTTACATTTTTGTTTTGTTTTGTTATTGTTTGATTATTTTGCGTGGTTTTTGTGTGGTTTGGTGTATTTGTAACGTCAATTTAGCCGATACACTCTGCCAAGCGACCGTGGTTGAACCACGGGATCGAGGGGTGGCTAACACCTTCCCCTCGATCAACAGAATTCCTTAGCCGAAATCTCTGTTCGCAAACTAGTTTAAGAGTCAAATAGTTTCGAAAAGGATTTTCCAAAGGTGACTTGGCACACCGGATTATGCCAAGTGGCGACTCTGAATAAAAAATGCAAATAATCCTTTTTCGAAACAAAATTTTCATTTCTTGTCACTTAAATAATAAAACCCTTTCGAACTTTTAAAATATACATTTTTTGGAGTACGTAAAAAAAGGGTGTGACAGCTTCTGGCGACTCTGCTGGGGACCTATGACAAGTTTTCAGAATTCGAGCTATTTTTGGAGTCGTATCGGCTTTGTTTGGCATTACGAGTGTATAAGCATTGTTTGTGATTTTGTTTGTGTTATTGTTTTCACTTTTGTGCATTTTTGTGCTCTTTGTTTATAGTATTTATCCTATGTGTTACTGCTTTATATCTGTCATCATGTGTCCACCCCCCGGCCTTCTTTCTGCAACAAGTCCGTAGTACACGTGTTGTACACAACCTCTAGTTGAGTCACCCTTATTTTAGGGGGGGAGCCATCGGTGTTATGGAGTAGGTGGAAAGCAAAGTAGCCACTATCGATCATACGCTCCCCCAAACAGCCTTGTTAGTGAACCACAACGTAGGTCAGCCTTGAGGTCATGCTTATATGCATCATACGGAGACCTAGCGGGACCCACATGGCCCTTTGTAGGAGAATCACCTCTAAAG
>NW_025840335.1:0-1160 GCF_002878395.1 Capsicum annuum | reverse complement strand
GTCTTTAAGTAAATGGCTCGACAGATAATTAGTAACACATTTTTTTTCCTGTTGCAGTAGGATCACAAGATTTATGTAATTGGATAGATAAAGATTGAAGATTATCAATACTAACTGCTATGACATCAATGAAAAAATATTGGAATCCACATCGCTGGCTTCTCATATTACTCGCATCGACAAGAAAGGGTAATATCACTATGCATTCAGATTTCAGCTTCTAAAGGATATTGGGGAGTTAAAGTTCAATGAGCATCAAAGTTCCCAACCATGCCATTCTAGATAGTCAAATAAACTTTGATCAAACCTGTTCCAGTGTAGACCTTTATCACCTAGACCAACGAGATGAAACTAAAAAGGGCCCCAAGGAAGTATGTTGCATAACACCCATAACTAATATCATTGAATGGGGCCTTAAAGGATATCATAATAGGAGGACCAATGTACAAGATTGTCGATTTTGTCCTTTAGTGTTAATGTTTCCCTTGATCAAGGATAGCGAAATAGAACTTCTCTATTCTCTATTGTTTTTTATTGGTTTGAATTTTTAGAAAGGTGAAATCGCTTGTCCAAGAAAGGGGATTTGAGTCATAAAATGACAGAAGAGTGCTTCTACCATAAAACAGTACGTAAAACAGCATGCATGCGTATCTACAAACAAGCTTTACTTTCATGTGAGAACAGTAAGCTAAGTGCATGGATTAGATGTTCTCTAGTTTCAACACAGGAAAACAGAAAATAACAGAAGAAACAGGAAGACACTTGTGAAATGTGAAATTTGACGATCCTCATTATTTGAGACCTGTTATAATACCTTGTTTTTTACTGAGCGGCAACTAGGTTCATGGTAGAAAGCAGGCAAGGGAGTTTCTTTGAAATTGAGATTTCTCCGTAGCTATTTGATCTCTGCTTCTTTCTTTTCCTGCACATATCACAAAGTAAATCAAACAAACAATCATTATTTCTAGCTGCTGATAAAATAATTGTCATCTAACTCTTGCCGATGATATTCTACACTCCCTCATTTTCAATTTGTTTGTCTTACTTTCCTTGTTAGTCCGTTTCCAAAAGATTGCCTCTTTCATTTTTTGGAAACTTGTTAATTCTAAATTGCCTCATGACACAATTAAGACCACACGATATATCCGATGACTTTAAAG
>NW_025840334.1:0-1026 GCF_002878395.1 Capsicum annuum | reverse complement strand
GAAATTCTAGTAAAAGGGTAGTCCGGTGCACTAAAGCTATCTCTCTATGCGTCCGGTTCGAAGAAAGGCCCGACCACAAGGGTCTATTGTACACAGCATTACCTTGGAGTCCCGACAACTAAAGTTCTCTCACCATGCACACGGTTCGAGGAAGTAGATGAAATTCTAGTAAAAGGGCTGGCCGGTCAGCTAAAGCTCTCTCGCTATGCACAAGGTTCGAGGAAGGGCCCGACCACAAGGGTCTATTGTACGCAACATTACCTTGAAGTCTGGTCAACTAAAGCTCTCACACTATGCACAGGATCCGAGGAAAGACTCGACCACAAAGATCTATTGTACACAGCATTACCGGCATTTCTGTCAGAGACTGTTCAAATGCTTGAACTCTTGACCTTCTGGACACATGACAGCAACTTTACCAGTTACTCTAAGACCCTCTTTCATTCAACGAAAATCTAGTGAAAGGCAGTAGGGAAGAGTGCTTTATTTGTATCTCTGTCTGGAGTTTCTTGTTCGTGATGTTTCGAATGATGTTTATAATTTCGAATAGATAGTTTGTACTATTAGTGGTTGTCTTGTTTCTTGTATTAGCTAGCAGTGTATTATCCCATTTTATTGTCGTGCTTTATGTTTTTGTTTGTTATACCGTTATCTGTCCTGAACCGAGGGTCTATCGGAAACAGCCTCTATTTCATTTGAGGTAGTGGTATGAATTGCGTATACTTTACCCTCCCCGGACCCCACACTGCGTATGTTGTTGTATTAATCTAGGATAACCCAATGGTCATGCCAAAGCACAGAGATAATTGAACCAAACAAATTTCTTTTTTTCTTTTGGTTTCCCATCCAGTGTCCGGTGTCCGCATTGGAGCTCCAACTAATTCGGATCACGCATTGCAAGGCTCATTAAGGTGGCAACGCTCCCAGCAGAGTTTTCTCCATACCCAGGGTCGAACCCTCGACCTCTGGTTAAGGATGGAGTAGCCCCATCCACTGCACCACAACCCATGCCGGTAAACTAAACAA
>NW_025840333.1:0-1475 GCF_002878395.1 Capsicum annuum | reverse complement strand
TTTATTTGACTTTTATGAATTTGAAGCATGAACCCATATCTTATGATAATTATTATAAAATCTTGATATTTATGATTTTGAAAGATGAATTTACATGTGTGGTGATATAAAGCATGAATCTTAAACAATATTTATCATGATTTTGATATTTGGGTCGTGAATCCCCATTGGAAATTGTGTTTTTTTAGAAAGTGTGTGTTATAAGCATGTTGATGTTGAATATTTGAGATATTTTGAATGATTTGATCTTTTGGTCTTAATGGAGTTGTTTTGAACTCGAGTATGAAAGAAATCCACAATGTGGTTGGTTTTGATAGATGGGAAGCATGATGGCTCCCGATGTATATTTATATATTACTGAAATTATTTTGTTATGGATTGTCTTTGAAATAAGCTGAGCTAAGTCCGGGAGAAATCTTTAGCACCGAGTGGAAGGTATAAAGCGACCTTACTTCCCTAGAACTATGTGCCCTTATAGGAGTGAGCCTGAGGCTGATTTATATAGTGATCACTAGTTTGTGTGGATTTGATATCGATAGTCCTACTTTGATGGTAAAGATAGGACAGCTCTCCCCAACGTGGGTTGTCCATTGGACTCTATATAGATCACATGGTTCATGTCGGTTATAGGATCTCCCAGTGTGTGTGTGTTTCCTTGTGTCTATGGTGAATGGTGAAGTGATTTGAAAGTGGAATTGTGAAAGTTATTCTTTCGAAAGATTTAAATGATATTTACATTATGAGAATTGATATTCTTGATGAACTGAAAGTGATTGTTGTATTTTTTGCTTGGTCACATGTGTTATTGTACTTATTTCATCCTCTCATGATTATGATGATTTTCTTCGGGCTATATGAGTCTTTCATGTATCCTGCATATTTCTTATAAATATTTATGATGATGATGTTTATACAATTGCATACACCCTCATAAACTCGGTTTCTTTCCATGATACTGACCCACATCTTCTAATGTGGGCTGTATTTTCTCAGAATGTAACTTCAGGTGCTCAATTCCAGGTTCGACAGTGATTCTTCAGGCACGCTGTTCTACATCCTCTATTGTGGTGAGTCCTCATGTTCCGAGGACGTGATGTCTAATGTTGGTTTCATGGAATCATTTACATTTGATAACTGAGTATGAGTCAGTTGGGGCATGTTTCAATGGCTCGCTGGTTTTATTGATTTTCTTAGAGGCTTGTCAAACTAGTATAGATGTTGGGAGTTGACTAATAAGTCATATTTTGTTATCTTTCTAGAATTCTTTTATTCTTGAATGATGATTACTCTGTTGATATTTGAGGGTTATTTATGGAAACCCCGTTGATTTGTGTTGAACTGAATGAAAATGGCTCAAAGGGTTAGCTTGGGGCTACTCGTAGCCTCAAGCACCGTGTGACATTCTGGGACCCATTTTTCGAGGCGTTACAAACTTGGTATCAGAGCCTAAGGTTTTAACATGTCCTAGGGAGTCT
>NW_025840332.1:0-1361 GCF_002878395.1 Capsicum annuum | reverse complement strand
TAAAAGAGTAACCAAAGGAAATCTATTTTATATAAAGTTTTATACTATACCAGCAGAGATATTGTACGATGAGATCAAACCAGTAATACAAGTTGTAAAAATAGGATTAACCAGAGATATGATTATACTAGAAGATATTGTACAACAACCAGAGACACCCAAAATCGAGATACCTAATTTTTAAGTAAATAAATAACTTATTGGATTATCTACAATTTTTCAAGTATTAGCAGATAATTACATCAATGGAAACCCAATATGGAGCTATTATCCAAGAGACCATCAAATGATTTATTCAAATTCAAGAGGGCTACGACCAACAGATATGGAAGATGTTAGACAATGGATAATGACGTTACTTAACCCAGAAAAACAATCTACTGCAAGAGCAATTAGGAAAGGATTTATTTCAGATGGATTATTAACAAGATATTGCAAGATAATTGGACACAAATATCCAGACCATCAATGTTTGAGATGTATGGAAGAGATAATATTATCCTAAAATAAAAAATCAACCAAGAAGATAAGGACGCCCGCTAGAAGATAACAATGGAGCAATAATGGAAAAAATAAAAGACAAGCTATTAAATCATGAACGTGATGGATTTATAAGAAAGCTTTTGAATATTTAATAAAAAGAATATATATTTATAAGAAAAAACTATGGATGAACAAAGCCCAGAATTATCAAACCTACCAGAACAGGTATATTTATTTATGATTATGAATAGCTCAATTCATAAATTCCTAACAATCATGATATGATAAAATAGGTTCATGCTAGTTACTTTATAGTAGAATTATTCAAAAAATAGCATGTTAAGAAGTTTATTAGCAAAGTGAAAAAGGAGAAAAATCCCTAAGAACTATGCCATCTTAAAGGTAAAACCGGTGAGGCAAGAAAGCTTTGATAGGGGAGTAGCCAGAGTAGAGGCGATGTTTAAGGGAAAAGTATCTAGATTACCATGCTAATAGCGACCGAAGAATATGTTATTTAAGAATAATCTAGTATATAGTAATCTAAAATGATAATATTTTGTTATGTGTATAATTGAAGGAAATATTTTGAAAAAGCATCATATGAAAAATGAATACTTATTTATCTGACGAAATGGTAGATAAATTTAAAATACTTCTTTTCTATGTACTTAAGAATATAGAAATTATAGATATAAGAAAAATCATATTGGAAAAAATATTTGATAAATATTGTAACGCCCTGGAAAACGGGTCTCGGAGCGTCACACAGTGCCTGAGGCTACAGTAGCTCCAATCTAAACCTTTGAGCCATTTTCATTCAGTTCAACACAAATCAATGGGGTTTCCATAAATAACCCTCAAATATCAATAGAGTAATC
>NW_025840331.1:0-1364 GCF_002878395.1 Capsicum annuum | reverse complement strand
AAAGTTTCTTAAGACTTCACAATTATTCATGGCTAAAAGCACAAAATATGTTAGCATTGGCTCACACATCAAATAATAGGCCACAATCCTACTATTGAAAGTTGATAGGGTAGCAATTTGAATGATGCATCGCTGACACAATGGTCGTGTGATCCATCGAGTTATCATGAATCATCACAGCAACAGGAAGAGCCCATATCGACTTTTTAGCTAATAAATTCATCCCTTCCAAAAGTTAGGGTTTATTGCACATATTAGTACTAGAATTATTATGGTCATCCGAGAAGTAGATACTGTCAAACAAACTATGATTGAGTTAATTAGCCATTCACAGTTTCCTAATCTAAATTTGTTCATACTTACACATGCATGGCTTAATCTTTGAGACAAGCATATAAATACTGGCAGGATCAACCAGGTTGTTTTCCTCACAGACGCTGGCATCGCTTGAGCTCGGACTGCCCAAAAAGTATGTGGACAAGTCCAAGTAGAGCACATTCTTCATTGGCAAGGAGCATCACATAGGGAAAATAGGAGTTGATAAAGATGTATGCCCACTACATCTATCGTATTCGATAATTTAAACCGCTGCTTGTGGACCACGGCATTGAACGATGAAGTAAGAAATTCGTGGGATATGAGGGAGTCTTTCTAGTTCACCCCATACATAGAATAAGAGGGGTAAAAGACAATGGATTAAACTTGATGATGCCTGGGCATTAGGAATGCAACACAAGAAACCGACTTCGAACAAGCCTAAATTATGCTTGCCCCACAACTGAGATGGCATGTGGGTTAGGATTTCGCTGCTCAAGCAGGGATCGAACCTAGCCACATCTGTAAAAAATAACTCATGCGTAGTATGTCCAAATGTTTCGTCGATGCACGCCAAACCAATGCCTTGAAATAAATATCGTGCATCACTTCCTAAGCGGATATTGCAAGGATAAAATAAGTCTTACTTCATGTGATAGCCTACCCTTAGGGGAGAAAGGGTGATTAAGGCATGACAAGGCTTGTACACGGGCATTGCCCACGTTCGTCGCCAGTACTCGATGAAGATTCGGCTATCTCCAAAAGAGGTTCGTAACAAGGATTTTATAGATGAACCTACTAAAGGATAATTTTCTATCACTCTCTAAAAGAGTTTTGTCCATAAATCCTTGGAAAATTCCACTAAGTATTAAATGTTTACCTCACCCTCTAGCGCTAGTGCATAAGCCTCAACATGCCTTCATCACCTTTGCTCCTTCCCGAGGGTGGGCTATCGCGTCAAGTGGTATTTTGTCCTTTCAACATCTGTATGAGAAACAGAATAGACATCTATTATTGGGTATTGGGGTTGGTGTTGAGCGTGCATCAAT
>NW_025840330.1:0-1036 GCF_002878395.1 Capsicum annuum | reverse complement strand
TTTAAATTAAAAGTAAATGATGTAGTTGAAATAATGGGAAACAAAGGCATAAGTTTAATAAAACCAATAAAAATAGATCCCGAAATATATGCAGGTTTAGAATGAAATTTAAACAAATTTACTAAACCAAAAATTTTTACTCCAGACTCTCATCTATTATATACTACAAGTAAAGGAGAAACTTCGGTCAGGTTTACAGATTATAATTATACAACTAAAAGAAATTTAGATGATGATGAAACAGAGAGTAATATCGAAACAGAAAGCGAGTTTATGAATATAGAAGTCCTACAAGAAGGATATGAAGTAGACATGGCCATAGAAAAGGCTGAAAATTTAGCGGAAGAATATAAATATATAACTTTTAAATGTAAAGGATGTCAAAAAGACGACATGAAAATCGAAGAATGTGTAGAACATTTTAAAAACTGCTTAGAGAGAAATGATAATTTAGGATATAGAAATAACAAATCAGTCTTTGAAAAAAGAGATGAAGACACAATCTCTATATTTAGTTCTACCATCAGTTATAAAGAACTGGCAGAATTAGAACCAACTAGCTCCTCAAGTGCTATCCCATTCCAACAAACAAACCCTAATCCCCATCCAATAGATTATAGTACAGGTAATGTACCTAGAAGACCAGCAATTAGGATAAACCCAGATACAAAACTTAGGGGAGATCATATAAAACCAGCAGGAAAAAGAATGCCAATAGAAGAATCAATTAAACTACAAGAAGGAGGAAGCAAAGGCAAAATTCTGAATATAGCAGCACATGATCCCCAAATGTGGGATACAGTGATAGACTTATGGAAAGGAATAGTCGCTGCAGATTACTTAAGACATTATACAGAAACAGATACGGAAACAATGTATAAATATTTAGAAACCTTTTTAGGAGAATCTGCAAAAGCTACATGGGAAAGTTTTAAGACAAACTGCCCATATGATTTCCAGGTTTTATTAAGTATGGGACCAAATCCCTATAATTTCACAAACAAAATGCATATGTTATTAACTGGAAAAGATCCAA
>NW_025840329.1:0-1351 GCF_002878395.1 Capsicum annuum | reverse complement strand
TACATACCTGGTGCAATATACCCCAATGTTGCTAAAGTTTTAGTGTACAAATCACTCTCATCATCACCAATATGTTTTGAAGTGCCAAAATTGCTTAGGTGGGCAACCATATCCTCATCCAGCAAGACATTACTAGGCTTTAGATCACAATGAATCACCACCGAAGTACACCCATGATGGAGATATTCCAATGCACATGCCACATCTATCATTATGCTTAGTCTCTGCTTGATGTCGAGGAAGTAGTTGTGCGAATACAAATACTTCTCAAGACTTTCATTTGGCATATACTCGAGCACTAAAGCCTTAAATTCAAGGTTGGAACAACTAGTAATGACTTTTACGGGATTCCTATGGTGAAGGCTACACAGAACTTCACATTCCATATCAAAGCTATTGAATGCTGCATCTAGTTGCAGATTGAACACTTTAACTGCAATGGCAGTTCCACTTTTGAGAACACCTTTGTAAACAGAGCCAAAACTTCCAGTACCTATCAGATTACTCTCGCTAAGTGCATCAGTTGCTTGGATCAATTCATAGTATGAAATTCTTTCTCTTGTAATGGCATACAATGCATCAGTTTGTGGAGGAGCTCTTTTACCTTTTCTACATGTTATCCATACAAACACAAAAGTGATTGGAACAAATAAAAGTGCTAGTCCTAGCAAAAGAAAAAAGAACTAGTATTTTGTTCCTATTTGATATGTGCTTTGATGAAATGGGGCATGGCGGGACACTAAATCTTGAAGAACAACACAATGCTTCATTGTGGATGAAAAACTGACTCGAGAGGTTCTTGAAAGGACCTCCCGAGGGTATTTCACCATACAATTTGTTGGAAGAAACGTTGAAATACTTCAGGTTTTGAAGTTTCTCCAAAGACTTACGAATGATTCGAGATATATTGTTATGAGAAAGGTCTAGGAATTCCAAACCTACCATGTTGCTCATTGAGTCAGGTATAGCTCCTTGCAACTTGTTGTGTCTCAAAGAAAGGTTTTCCAGATTTTGCAATCCTCCAATTTCTCTAGGAATTGTACTTGAAAATTGATTCATTGACAGATCTATTAGTGTCGCGGCCTTTAGATTTCCAATTTCTGGAGGTAAAGAACCTACCATGTTGTTTGACGATAAGTCAAGAACCACTAGATCGTGAATGCTCCCTAAGCTTGGTGGTATATTGGTACTCAATTTATTGTAACCGAGATGTATCTCCCGAAGGGAAGCAATATCCCCTAAACAATTAGGAAGCAATCCTGAAAGTTGATTTTGACCAAAGTAAATATCACCCAAATGCTGAAATTTACATATTTGATCACCAATAAATCCTGTAAGTTTGTTATTACTC
>NW_025840328.1:0-1480 GCF_002878395.1 Capsicum annuum | reverse complement strand
AATAGAAAACTGTGTATGTGACACTAGAGGCAAGCTAGAAAGATATTTCAGATTATCATCGGGAAATGGAGGAGGTGGAAACCCATTAGCCCAAGTTCGATGTATTTCTATCATTTGTTGCCTTAATTTTCGAATCTCTTCATTAGCTCCTAAATTCTCATTGTCCGAACTCCCTATCTAATTAGTGACAAGAAACTCGATATCCTTGTTGGCCATAACTTTCTCTCTGACTTGGTGCAATATGGAGGACCAGCCAAAATGCTACAAACCAACCACCTTAAACTAACTGAACAAGAGATAGCAAATGCGTTAGAATTCAACTTTTTTTTCAAACCCTTTTTTTTGTTTCTTTTTGAAAAGGTCACCAAACCCAAGAAGGGCGCCTACGTATCTCACCCCTGAAAGATGAGAATTAGGTGTGCGTAGTTTGTGAAGTCTTGCCAAAATGGCCAATTAATTCCTTTTCCTTTTTTTTTTCAGAAACTTCAAAAATAACAAATTGTCAAAAGAATTGACAAAAATCTTTTTGCATTTTTCAGGTTTAAATTCCCTATACAAAACGAAATCTATGATTACCAAAGAAAAGTCTTTGAATTTTCAATTTTTGAATTTCATACGGAAATGAGACTTGAAGCTATTAAAAAAAAAATCTTTTTTATGACTTTCTTTTAAAGATGTATAGGAAAAACCTAATTTAAAGGAAAAGTGAAGAAAATCTTTTTTTTGGATTTTTCAAATAAGATCCCCGAACCCACAATAGGCTGCCTACGTATCTCACTCCCGAGAGAGGAGAATCATGGGTGCGTAGTTCGTCCAGATTGGACAATTAAGGATTAAATGACAAACTAAACCATGAATTAAAAGACACGACTAAAGACAGACGAATAAAATCTTATTGGATTTTTAATTAGAAACTAACACCAACAACTATGAAAGAAAAAAAATCTTTTTGATAATTTCATTATATAAAAATGTACAAAGCTCCTATTGAAAGGAAACAATATTTTTGGAGTTTTCGAAGTATGAATATTTACTAAAGAAATAAAAGGAAAATATTTTTAACATTTTTTATTTTTTAGGAAATGAGTGCAAAAAGTAAAAAAAAAATATTTTTTTTTTGAATTGTGAAAAACAAAAGTCATAAAGAACC
Organism: Capsicum annuum; assembly: GCF_002878395.1. NCBI lineage: Eukaryota > Viridiplantae > Streptophyta > Magnoliopsida > Solanales > Solanaceae > Capsicum > Capsicum annuum. The sequence goes on along the minus strand of NW_025840328.1, from coordinate 330 downwards.
CTAAAAACTACCAAATCTCTTCTTTTTTTCACTTTTTTTTTTTTTAAATTTCTTGCCTACACACTTTGCTTCTAAGTCATGCTTTTGCCCAAATCAGTCTGTCAAATGACCTCGTTACCCTCAAAGATGTAACATTTAGCGGGTAGGGATGCTTTAGAGGTGAGTCTTCTACAAAGGGCCATGTGGGTCCCGCTAGATCTCAATATAATGCAAATAAGCAGGACCTAAAGGCTGACCTACGTTGGGGTTCACTAACAAGGTTGTTCGGGGGAGCGTATGGTCGATAGTGGTTGCGCTAGCTTTCCACCCACTCCATACCAGCCGACGGCT
>NW_025840327.1:0-3266 GCF_002878395.1 Capsicum annuum | reverse complement strand
GACTCTATCCGCACTTGTAATAAATGATTCTCGAAGCCCAAACTATGTGGAACTTGATTCTAGAAGAAATATTGAAGATTTATGGATGATTTTTGAAAGAGTAATGTCCTTAGATAAAAACCCTAGATATCTTTCTTAAGAGAATTAAAAAAGAGAATGAAGAAATAAGGGTTAAGATGGAAATTCTCATATATATAGGGGCCTCCAAATGATGGAAAAAGACCAAAATACCCTAGTAAAAATGTCCTTTAATTGCTGAAAAGTAGTTGACGAAATTCATTACAAGTCATCACGAAATGTCATACAAAAGGGAGGATTTTATGATTTTCTTCTTAAGGTTGACGACATTGGTGATAAGTCGTCACACTTGTGACAACTTATCATAAAATTTTGTCACTGGGGTGGAAATCTGCCTAAGGCTAATGACATTGGTGATAAGTCATCACACTTGTGATAGCTTATCACAAAATGTCATCACTCAGTTTTCCAGCCTGATACACTAAAGTAAAATGGGCATAACTCTTGGCTCCGATACTGGATTTGGGTGAAATTGGTATCATTGCAAATATAATTCAATTATATATCTTTTGGTAGGTCATGATCTCAATAATTCAGAGTATAATGAGAGATATTCTCATTTGTAGTTGAATATGGCAATATCCTTCCCAAGAATTCAATCGGTAAGGAATCTTTTGATTCACCTAATTGCTAGGACATCTTTGAGGCCTTAATACACATCACCCTTGATCAAAAAACAACCAAAGAACTATAATTTACTTTTCATGAGCTTCAGTCATGGTTGCACTATCGAGTAGTGTCTCGAGGTATTAGAAGACTATTAAGGTGCTTAAGTTTCTGCTCCAAGCCTGCGATATAAATTTTGGAGGTCAGTGGGAGAAGCACTTAGCCTTGGATAAGCTTGCATATAAAACTGATATTATTTGAGTATTAAGATGGCACCTTTTGAGGCTTTGTATGGTATGAGATTTTGTTCTCTTATTGGATGGTTTGAGACCTTCGAGGATAGGCCTTGTGGTACAGATATACTTCTGGAGTCATTGGATAGAGTCAACGTGATCTAGGAAAGGTTAAGAGTAGCTTAGAGTGGGATGAAGGCCTATGTAGATACAGTATTCGTGCCTTGAGATTTGGAGTTAGTAATCATGTATTCCTTTGTGTATCGCTCATAAAGGGTTTGATGAGGTTCAGGAGGAAGTATAAGCTCAGTCTAAAATATGTTGGACCTTTTAAGAATCTTTGCACAATTAGTAAAGTAGCCTATGAGTTAGCATTACCTTCTGATTTTTCTTTTGTTCATCTGGTTTTCCATGTCTCTATGTTGCGATGATATATTCCTAATTGCGGTGATATATTCCCAATCTTTCTCATGTGCTTAGATAGGACTCAGTCAAGTTAGATGATCCTTTAACCTTGGTAGAGAAGCTAGTGCTTATTTTGTCTTATGATGTGAGGCAATTGCTCACTATAGAGAATTCTGCAGTTAAGTCTCAGTAGAGATATTGCCAATGGTGGAAGCCACTAGGGAAATTAAGAGCGAGATGTGGGATCAGTATTCTCACCTATTTGAGAACTCAAGTATTTCCTAATCATTAATTTTTGGGGACAAAAGTTTCTTTAGTAGTGGATATTGGAATGAGCCTTTAGTTTATTGTCCCTTTTTCTACTTATATTCACTATTAGTTCTTTTCCATAAATACCTAAAGTCATTTATGACTTTTTGGAATTGATAGTTTTATTATTCGGTAGTTGTTTTGGTTTTTAGAATCAATTCCCTGTTTAGAAGTCTTTGTTGGTTCCAAATGGCCACCAAGCAAAATCTTTAGTAAAATAATCTCGAATGCAAATACTGACTGGACTAGTGGTTCTAGAATATAAATTTTAATTTATGTTGCCTTTAGATTGGGTACCGATGCACCCGAGATCACTTCAATCTTTTAGTTTAAAGTTGGAAATTTGGAATATGGGACCACACTTAGTCGAAACAACCTTGGATTGAAAATTCAACTTTTCCATTACATCCTAAACATTGATTTCAGTGTGGTTACATAGTTTATTTGCATATATTAGAGTTCAAATAAATCTCGAGTCATTGGTGGAAATAAGGAAAGTTCTTAGTTTCAACTGTCAGCACAGAATAAGGATAAAATAATGGTCCAAGTTTCAGTTGAGAGAAAATCATAACAAGCAAATGAATCCACAAATTTGAGAGCTGAATCCAAGACATCTCAACATCAATATCAAAACCACTATCAAGCAATGAGATAGAAACATGAGAATAATGGACCCTAGACTAGTCAAGCTCAAAATAGGCTACATAGAAAGGGATAGCCAATACAACAACCTTAGCAACCTAGGAGTCAAGTCTAAGAATCCTAAACTCGAGATTGACAATAAAACTAAATTAGCAACTCTAGAACCATAATGGAACCACAGAAAGGTCAACTTAAATTGAATACCATAGTCTTTAGGATAATCAATCTATCCCGGCTAACCAGGAGGAGAACAACCAACTGCACCATGCTATACAAAAAAATTCATCAAATTGGGCTATAGCTACTCATGTCACCAAATAAGCACTGCATGGAAAATTCTAACTAGATAACACCAGTTTAAATATGTAGCAAGGAAGGATCAATAATATCAAGAAATTATAGAAATAGCAACAGCAATATAAACATCAATATAATGAATTTGCGGTACCAAAATGAGCATCAATAGCAAGTACCTCTTAAGTGCCATAATAAGGCAAATGTGACAAAGTAAATGAGAATCGAATCCAAATATTAAACCTATAGGGAGAAAATATCTATACAGATCTACTTCAACCACTACTAAAATAAATATACCATAGGGGTAGTGATATAATCATGAATTCAATAACAAGGCACACAACAGTACAAATGAACTTATCAAGGCATATAATCATCAATGGGTATGAAAACCCCAATATGTATAAATGAAAAAGGTAAATGCGATAATAAAAGCACACCTATCATGGTAAAATTTGAAGTTACATAGCTGATGTGTCTAAGAAAGAATAAATCTAAAGGTTCAAAGCTCGAACCAACTGACAAAATTTTCAACTGAGGTGCCAAGTGCACTATATTTAAATAAAGGTAACACAATATCATAAGGCTAATCTAAATAAGCTAAATGACTAGCTAACCTACATGGAGAAAACTCTCTAGACCAGTGACAATATCTCTAAAGTTATTGCAAACTCTTGAAGCCTTAACCTAGTAAAA
>NW_025840326.1:0-1223 GCF_002878395.1 Capsicum annuum | reverse complement strand
GCGGCCCAACATCCCAAGAATCATCTGCATAACTCCTGATCAAGAGAACAAACATCCAAAAGTATTTTATGAACTATCCTTTGGAAGAGTGTCAATGACACAATTCAAGTTGCAAGTTCAAGTCTCAAATCCTAACTTCAAGATCAAATCTTGAGATCAAGGTACCCACTATAAGAAGGTGAAGCGATAACTGAGGACCCAAAAGAAGATCTGAAGCAAGAGAATCAAGACAATTAGAATAGATAGGATTTTGCATCTTTCATTTTTAGTTTCATTTTTCTTTATCTGATGTAATAAAAAGGGCCACGAACCAAAAACTCGACGGGGCCTCAAATCGGCTCTCCAACTCATCCATTCATTTCCACACCCACTTGAACTACATGTGACATGATTCTCTTATAATCCGAGATATGTAAGATGTCTAAAACCAAGGCTCGGTCGCACCTCTTTTCTACTTATTTACTACTGAATAAATGGTTGAGCCAAAATTAGTCATGTTTACTTCTTTGCTTGGAAATTCTCCATATTTTCAAGCAAAGAGGGGCATTCTGTAAACACCTAATTTTTGACTCAAACCTAATGTTTTTATACCATTTTAATGTTCAATTAATTTTTTTTATTATTATTTTAGGCATATTAAATTTATCTTATTTTTTGAGGTTTGTTAAAAATTTTGAAAACTACAAAAATAGAGTCACATTTTAAATAAGTTTTTATTTTATTGTTTATTTATTTGTTTATTTATTAGAAAATAAAATTTTTTTATTTTCTTCTTTCAACTTTTAATATAGAATGTTGTGATATTAATATTTCTTAATCATATTCCTAAGACTAGTTATTAACTTATATTATATTTTATTAGTTTTTAATCATTTATATTTTATTAATAATAATAATAATAATAATAATAATAAAAAGAAAAAAGAGACCTAAACTACCCAAACCACCCCACAATTCCCACTTCTACTTAACCTCTCCCTATTTTCCCTCCAACATACTCCCATCATTCCCTCAACTCCCCTCACGTCTCTCATGTTCAGCACACACACAACACTCATTATATAACACAGAAAAACACACACACAGGGAGATGGACATACACCACACACGGACAAGGCAAGAAAGAAAAGTAACGAAAAATTGAAAACAAGGAAAGGAAAAGGTAAGAAGAAATTGAAAAAAAAACAGAGAGTGGAGTTTGAAGTTGTGAGGCTTCTGTTCGA
>NW_025840325.1:0-2698 GCF_002878395.1 Capsicum annuum | reverse complement strand
TGTGTATATGTTTTATAAATTAGTATATAACTATATATATATATTGTAGTATATTTTATTTAAAGTAGTACATATATATTGAATGGTACGTATATATGTGTATATATCTTCCATAGACGTATATTTTTAACGTATACATATGTATATGTTTTATAAATTAGTATATAACTATATATATAGTGTGTGTATATATTGTAGTATATATATATATTGTAGTATATTTTATTTAAAGTAGTACAGATATATTAAATGGTACGTATATATGTGTATATATCTTCTATAGACCTATATATTTAACGTATACATGTGTATATGTTTTATAAATTATTATATATATATAATTATATTGTAGTATATATCTAGTAGTATATGTTTTATTTAGAGTAATATATATATTTAACTAACGTATAGTCGTATACACAATTACATGTGTAATTGTGTATATGTGTATTTTTTTTTTAATTCTAATGTAATATATGTTATATATAGTGTATATATATATTGTTTAACGTATTTAAAATGTATATAGGAAGAACCATGGCAACTCTCTAGACTAATCCTCGAAATCTTGAAGACAGAAAGGGTAAAATCAGCGATGCAATATTTAGTCTTCGGCAATTAATATTATAGAACTAATTTCTAGGTTTATTATATTGAAATTCGATCAAATTTAAAATTGCATAGAACTAACTTTTAGGTTTATTAAGGTATTTTTATAAAATTATGAACAAATTACTAAAGTATGTTAACATTCCCTTTCTAACTTAATACATGCTTAATTATTAAATAAAAAAATATTTTTATATTTAGCAAAAAATATTTGAAAATTTAATTTTTAAAAAATATAATTTGACTCTCCAAATATTAATGATACTAAATAATGAAAAATGAGAGTAATTCTTTTTCACATTTTTTAATGATGATTTTTTTTTTTAACAAAAAATGAGATTATCAATATTTTATAAAATTTAGAACAAAATAAGTAATTTAACATGAAATATTAGAGATTCACACACATTTAAGAAATATTTTGCTTATGAATATATTATATGTTAAATTTATTTGAATAATTATTATGTTAATTTATATATTTTAATTTATCTAGAAAATAATAAAAATGTCGACTCCATTGTTGAATTACATATTTTAAATTAAATAGTTTTTTAATCACTTAAAAATTGATATTTTATATATCAATTAAAATGAATTTTAATATTCTATATTATATGGGTGATATGAGTTTAAATGAAGTGACATAAATAACAAATCATCTTTTACTTTAACAAACTTAAGTTGAAAGTTTTTATTTCAAACTAAATAAGATGTAGTAAGATTTTTTTTAAACACACACGGCATAATCATGGGAAGGAACACGCAAAAAAATTAAAGCTAAATAAGATGAAAGTTTTATTTTAAAATACACACAATATAATTATGGAAATGCACACACACACAAAAAATTAAGCTAAATGAGATGAAAGTTTTATTTTTAAGAATAAATATTTAAAACTTAAAAAGAATATATATATATATATATATATATATATATATATATATATATATATATATATATATATAGGAATTTTGGTAATCAATTGATTTATTCCTAGAAATTATACCATACGTATTACTTTGAATACAACAAACCAAACACTCAATAAAAAATAATTTCAGCATAACAACAAATCAAACACTCAATAAAAAATAATTTCAGTATAACTAATTCCAGTATAACTTATTCCATCACAACTTATTCCAAGTATTTTGTGGCATCCCCTATGCACACATTACAAGGAAAACCTAACAAGAATCTTGTTAGGTGAGTTTGCTCTCCTTGTTATATGTGTATAGTAACCAACACAATTATATGTGTGAGGTACTTTTCACCAAAAGGATAACTATTGTTTTTTTGGTTTTGTTTCATATGATATACTATGAGGCATCATTTGGTGTGAGGTGTTAAAGTAAATAATTTTAAAATAAAATAATAATTTTGGGATCAAATTTTTTAATAAATGTTTAGTTGATAATATTCGAAATAATTTATTTCGGGACTAATAAATAGTATCAGAATAAGTTATCCACTTAATTGGTGGGATAACAATCCTACCATAATTTATCCATGGAATAAATTTATGAAAGGATAAAAATACCCTCAAACTCTATGATTTTCATTTCTCACACACATATGTATTTTATTTATGAATATATTATACGTTAAATTTATTTGAATAATTGTTATATTTATTTATATATTTTAATTTCTCTAAAAAATAATAAAAAAATATCTTACATATTTTAAATTAAATAGTTTTTTAATCACTTGAAAATTGATATTGTATATATCAATTAAAATAAATTTTTATATTCTATATTATATGAGTGGTATGTTTTTAAATGAAGTGACATACATAACAAATCCTCTTTTACTTTAACAAACTTAAGTTGGAGGTTTTTATTTTAAACTAAATAAGATGTAGTAGGATTTTTTTTTTAAATACACACGGCATAATCATGTGAAGACACATGAAAAAAAAATTAAAGTTAAATACGATGAAAGTTTTATTTTTAAAATACACACGATATAATCATGAAAATACACACACAAAAAAATTAAGCTAAACAAGATGAAAGTTTTATTTTTAAGAATGAATATTTAAAGTTTGAAAAGAAATATATATATATATATATATATATA
>NW_025840324.1:0-2103 GCF_002878395.1 Capsicum annuum | reverse complement strand
ATGCAAGCGACGGTACATGCGACGGAACTTTGGAGTCCAGACGGACCGTCGCATGACACCGTCGCACCTATGTGAAAAATAGATGCACTGGAATCTACCCGACGGTAGGGATCGATGAACCGTCGCATGCCTGATAGACCGTCGCTTCCCTCCTTCACACATTTCTCAGAACATGAGTTATTGGAATACTCCGACGCTATGGGTCGATGGACCATCGCTGATCTGAAACTTTTCTATCTTCTATTTTCTGACTGTACAGTAGTAAAAGTTGTACTTTCCAGGTACTACGGCTCCTAAAATACCACCATCCAGGGGCAGAGGTAGAAGCCAACGAGTCGGGTAAGCGCAAAGTTCTGATGCGCCAGCTCGAAACACTAGACGAAATTGTCAACCAGTGGTTTCTTCATCCTCATCGTCTGACGAGGTGGTTGAAAGCAGCAGTAGTAGTACCTCTATTTCAGTACCGCCGGAGGTAGCAGTCAAAACTTCTAACCCTGTTCCAGAAGAAGTGCCTCAACAAGAGGATCCAAATATCATTCATCGAAAGGATTAGCAGCTTAGGGAAGCCATAAGATAGCAAGTAGTGGGTGCTCGTACGATCTTCTAGGAAGGAATGGAACCTACTTCAGATAGACTATATTCGAGGAACACCAGATTATCACAACAACCTTGCATGAATATCCAGAGCTTGAGCGCCGTTTCAATTCATATGGGTTGGATTGGATGAGTAGGCCATTGGGATCGTACCAACCTATCTTGGTGCGGGAATTCTTTGCTAATTATCTGGCACTGCTAGAAAAGGATTTGCCCAAGGGTGCAACGGCTGCAGATAGGGATAAGCTTAATGTAGTCCCAGTGAGAGGAGTCGACACTGGTTACTCGGAAAGGGCGCTGAACAGGTTTTTATTTGGCCTGGAATATCAAATACCAGGGGCTATCCCAGAGTTGGAGCATTGGTTATTCACATGAGCTGAATAAAGGTGATGTCTAGCCAGGATTCTGACCGATGGAGGTAACCCTACATGGTTACTTGACCCACGTGAGAGAATCTCGAAGAAATCACTGAGTTTCAGGGAAAAATTCTGGTGGGCTATTGTGTGACTTAGGCTTATGCCCACAGGTGGTGATGATCTTCTTGAGAGCACCCAAGCTGTACGCATTCTCTACGTGCTTCATTGATGAGAATGTTGTTTCGACACTTTCAGTTGCAACATGTAAAATTAAATTAAATGGCTAAGGTTTAATTTATTCTAAACTAAACCTCTAACTATGATTAATATAATATATCAACTGAAAATAAGGTTTTTTATCTCTATCAATTTCTCAATATTCCCTTCCTATTATTTCTCTCAACTTTCTCTTATTAAATGAATTGTTATTATCTAATATAACAGCTTTAGTAGTTAATATAACAACTTTATTTTCAATGTCATCTCAAAATATATACAATTTTCAAATAAATGGCAATAAAAAGGAATATATGGAACGAGAAAATATTTTTCTGTCCTCCCATTCTTTTGCTCATGACTCTTCAATTCGATTTCAACTTTATGAATCATTCGAGAAAATGGACAGGAAACAAATAATCATTCTTCAATTTAAGCTTCAAGATTATTCGATGCATCGAATAACCAAACTTTTATTAATTTTAAGAGCCAATGTGGAATAGGAGTCAATGCATACCTAAAAGAAGAATTAACCTAAATAACCGTCTCCCCAACCACCTAAACAAAAAATTGCCGGTGGATATATAATACATGTATAATTCATGTACAATCATATATAATCGATATATGATAAATGCGGAAATAAAAGGAAAAAGTACAAGCAAGAGGGGTGATGCTTTACTTTACTAATACTATTGAGGCGTAACAAAAACTTGTCTAATTAACATGCATGTAAAAGATAATAATAAGAATAAAGAACTAAATATTCTCTGATTATCATAGAGTTTATAATAAACTCTATGATGATATTACAAATGATAATACTTAAGTAGTAAAATTTTTAAATAAGCCAGAATGTACAACCAGATCCATGTTTCGTTGAAAATGTAAAATCTTCAAGAAGATGTATTCCGATAAAAATCTGATTCTTCGCATT
>NW_025840323.1:0-1189 GCF_002878395.1 Capsicum annuum | reverse complement strand
TATCCTCCTTCTCCTTCTCAAGTTATACCTACTCTGGCCCAAAAAAACCACCCCACACATCCTAAAAAGGAAAAGGCAAGTCGAGTGATCGTGATAACCTGGTGTCCATTGTTGGTCCAAGCATCAAAAACAAAAAGCTGACAGAAGCATTGAAAGGTAAAGGACTTTCAAAGAAGCACAAACAATTATTATGCTTGGTTTGGTTTGTACATAATGTTCTTTGGGCGAGAGATGTTAACAACAACATAAGTCTCGGTTTAATAAATCTCTCCGAGGATCTTGAGGCATTTAATAGCTATCCTTGGGGTTATGAAAGCTTCAAAATGACTGTCGAATATTTGTTGACTCCGTTAACGCCAAAAACAGTCAACTTATATGGTTTTCCATGGGCCTTCATGGTAAATATTTCTTTTATCATGATATGATTCATCATTTTTTTATTCAATAATGCTTTTGATTTATTGGCGTTATGTTATAGGCTTGGGAATTTGAAGTCATTCCTTAGTTGAGACAACAAGTGAACTACCAGAAAGAAGTTTCCTGTCCAAGAATTTTGAGATGGTTGTCCGCCAAAACCGATAAAAATACAAAATTTCTTGATCTTTTCAATCCCCCCAAGGAAGCATTAAGTCCAATTCTAATCAAGTTTTTTGTTTTAATTAATGATTAGATGATTTCATCATCATTCTTAATATATGTACAGATTTATTTTAGATTGTCCATCCGTGTCTTGTTCCGACCAACCGAGAGTTGAAGATTCCATTTTTTCTTACTTTATGGTCTGTGCAAACTTTATCGGACCCTAAGGTCGTTGATGGAATAAAAATAAAATTGTTCGGAGCAACAACCATCACCAGAAAAATAATTTTGGAGGGTGGGTCTAATGATGCTCATATTACAATTTTTGATACAACAAGCCATTATGATTATGATTATAATGATTGTACAAATTTTTCTCTAGATTTTGTCGTATCTAGCAAATATTCTTCATGCAAATGTCAAGACTGCAAGGCGAAATACGATGGAGTGATTAATGCTATTAATGCACTAACTGCTTTTATAAAGAAAATGATATCTGAAAGGGGTGTCATTCCTTCAAAGAGGATTTCATATCCAAACACTCCACTAGAGATCAAGGCAGCTAAGAGGAGAAGGAAAGACACTTCCAAGGCATCATCAATCATCAAAA
>NW_025840322.1:0-2245 GCF_002878395.1 Capsicum annuum | reverse complement strand
AACTTTAATTGTTTTTATACAATTTCAATTGAATTACCCTTTCGGCAATTGCATGATGAGAGAGTTAAAAATTACGCATATATTTTATGATTTTAAAAATAATTAAGATCATTTCGGACCAAATTAACATTTTCAAAACTACTTGTCATTCTTTTCCAAAATACAAATCAACCCATACAAAACATTTCATCATTTCAAATCTCGAGGTTTGGCTCTTTCTCTCTCATTCTCACTTAACAATACAGTACAGACAACAACTACTTAATAAATTTGCTCAACCCTCCACAACAGTTCACTTTTCTTCTCATTTCCGACCATATAGGTGTTATTTTTTACTTTATTCTTGCTTGTATCAGTCGTTTTCTTTGCCTTCATAGGCACCAGAGTTTGAGAAGAGCTCTATATTTTTTTTTTTCTAAAAAATAAGGGGTTTTAAGTTAATGATGAAAAATACAACTTTTAGTTGTATTATCTTCGAGAATGGGTTTACAATTTTGAATTTTGATGGTAAAATTGCAGGAAGAACTCGAGAAATCCCTAATTTTTGTCGCAGTGTTCCATTGACTGTCGTGGTATAGTTGGATGGTGTTTGTGGTGTTGTTGTTGTTGGTGGTGTTGGTGTTGGTGGTCGTCGTGGTGGCATCGATGGTGGCATTGATTGGTGGTGTTTTTGGTGGTGTCGGTATTCATGGTGTTTGTTTGTTTGTTGGCATTGGTTGGTGGTGTTTGTGGTGGTGGTTGTTGGTGTGTCCGTATTCGTGATGTTTGTAATGTATTTTTTAAAATCTATGTATACATTAACTGTAATGTAATTTTTATTTTTCTTTGTCTGTAGGTAAAATATGTCTCCCCAAAGAAAAGAAAGTGAAAGTGGATCAACGCCTGACCACTCAAAAAAGGCTACAGTATAGAGGGATTCGGAGGAGCTTTCTGAACAATCTCAGTTAGGAAAAAGTGAAGCTAAGGAGAGATGTTAAAACAAAGTTGAGGGAGATGGACAAGGTCCGTAGATGGTGATGAAGAAAATGAAAGTGAGAAAGAGGAGAAATTAGAGAGTCAAAAATAGAAAGAGGATGATCATCAACATGATGATAATAGATCACCAACGGGGCGTGAGTTAATATAGACATCCTAGCATGATCCTGTCAAAACTTTTAGTATTGACAGGTTTTAAGTTGCGATGCTGATAAATGACCCAGAAGGAAAACAACTAACTGGTCAAATTGTACTTAAATGTCAGATGGGGAAATTGTTTGAACATTTTATGAAAATTATGAAGAACGAAAACATAGCCTGACTTTTTAAGAAGAGCTACTTTGGATGCTTTCTTGAGCTAACTGAGGACTCCTCTGCCCGTATCCATTTCCCTATGACGATGGTATATGGTCTTATCAAGCGCATGATCAAGTACACCGGGGATGATAAAGACCAGGAGGAGGGGGGTAAAAAGAAGATGGATAAAATCTGGATCAACTACTGTGGCATGCCTATTTGTTTTAGCTTGAAAGATTTTGCTATAGTGATGGGCTTGAGATGCCATCATCCAGAAAGACCACCACCCCACAAAAGATCTAAGGCAAGAAAATGCAAGGGAAAAATAGATCGGTTGTTTGACATTGCTCGACGTGGCTACAAAGCATCGAATTTATTGACAGATCTCGAGGATAAAACCATACCAGAGTAGTACAGGGAGTAATTGTGGTTAGTTTAGTTTGGCCATTCAGTTATATTGGCAAGAGACGTCAACAAGGTCATAGAAGATGATTTATCGGCACGTGCTGAGGATTTTGATAAATTCAACAATTATCCCTAGGGATATGACAACTTCTACTTGACTGTCCAATAGTTACAGACAAAGCTATCCTCAAGGACGACGACATTATACGGATTTCCTTAGGCTTTCATGGTAAAATTAATCACTAATTTTACTTATCCATTAATTTATATTGGATATAGTTATTATGATTTTTTTTGCTTGCTTTTGTTTACATTTTTTAGGCTTGGGCATTTGAAGCCATTCCTCCCCTCCGAAAGTAGTTAATGGATTACCCGAATGAGGTTTCTCATCCAAGGATGTTTAGGTGGTTGGCTGCAAAGAGCAACACCAATATTAAGGAGGCTGATCTCTTTAACCCTCCGGATGATGCAGTACGTATTCTTTAAGTAAAATAATTCTACTCAAAGATAAGAAATATATGGAACAGATGTTATATCTGGTGCAACAGATATTATATCTGATGCACTA
>NW_025840321.1:0-4423 GCF_002878395.1 Capsicum annuum | reverse complement strand
ACATGTATCTTATGTTTTATGTTAAGTACTGTTGTTAAATTATCTAATAGCACTTGACCGTCCATAAGCACCACAACACAACAGATAAGAGTGCACATACATCTTACCCCTATCCATGTGTCACGAGAAAGTGTAACAGAGTATACTAAGATAGTAACAATAATCGCTAGAAACTACAATATGACATATGTAATCACTCAAGTGGGGTCTACCGGACATAGGATACAATCAGACCTTAAAGAGGCTATTTACGATAGACCACCTGCCACAGATATGAGATCAATAACAACAAACGAAATAATGGCAAATTGAAACACTTCAAGGAACAATATATCCATTCATTCTTACATAAAACAGTTTTGAGATTTGGAAAACAAAACCCACAAAAATAACCACTTTCACACTAAGAACACCCACCTGAGAACACCTTTCACTGAAAAAGCAGCCTTTATCCAAAATATAGGAAGCTTGGTGTCAAGTTTCTGCACCCAAGTTGCAAATTTAATCATTACATTAAAGAATATACAGGAAGCTTCACAGGTGTACCCTTTTCCAGAATTAATTTAGAGGCCACCAAACTATAAAACCTCTTAATTTTCTCAAGAATAGGCTTAGAAAAGAGTCTAGGATAGTAAAAAGTGCAATAATTGAAAGTCATTTCCACATTTTTACCAAAGGGCACTTACGTGGGAATGCTGACATTGAAGTGGACAAACTGATCTCTAAATGAGTAGGAATTCCGTCCTTTTATTCCTGCACAAGCACACAGAAGTACTATAAACTTGAATAAAAAAGTTTATAATGTTTCGAGAGTTAAACAAGGTAACTGACTCGGTGCACACTAAAGAAAAATGATTTGAGAGCCTTGCGAACTATGTAGTTATTTGTTTATTACAAAACAACAAGCAAGTTTTACGAATGTTTTAGCATCCGGAATGTGTCTCAGTAATCTTTCTGATCTAATATCTAGACCCTTTTGTGTAATCTGGAGCAGATATCCTCGTATTGTAATTCTAAATATGCTATATTATTTTTCAAAGAAAACTGAGATGATAATGTACTGAGATGGCTGCTCTACTGAAAATGCTGAAGAATTCCACATGGCTTACATACACAATGAACTAAATTGAAGTTCATGTTAACACACGGTTTCTGGAATTGCAGGTGGAGTTTGATGAAGGTGAAAAAGTTGTTGGTGTGACTTCTGAAGAAGAAACTGCTAAATGCAACACTAATGATTCTCATTCACCCCAGGTCATTCTACCACAGAAGCAACTTGGTCGTAAATCAGACATGTATGTTTGTAGGCTTCCCGATAGTGTACTAAATTTACATATCCTATTGTGTGGTGTAGTATAGACGGATGTATCTAACAGTGCAAGCTTCTGCATCAGACTAGTAATTGAGTCCTTTTTTTTCTTAACAATTATTGAGAAGGGACTGTCACTATCTATTTAAACCTAGACTCCATTACATGTTCACTCAACTTGTTGTGCTCTTCGGAGAAACTCGAAAGATAACAGCATGCCGATTGCAGGTACTTGTTTTCTTGTTCCTACTTTCACAATGTCGCTTCTAAAAGGAAATATATTGCCTTTTTTTCGACAGAGGCAGAAATAGATGATCCCGAGAAAGAACTGAAGCCTGGTGTAGACATACTTAGGGCTGTCGATGAGATATTTTATGAAACTTATGACAAATTCGTACATTCATGTGTTAACAATGGTTTTTACTGGGTATGTTGTTCTACTTTCGAGAGAATATCGAAAATTCTAGTGGCTGAAGCTGAAGCAGCTACTTTCGAAGTAGCAGAAAGAAACACTGGTGCCAACCACCAGAACAACATTTCAACAAAGTCTTTCAATGTTGCAGACATCTAACAGTTAAAGACCATAAAATCCAACCAAAATTTTTCCAAACAACATACAGTAACGCAATTTCTCATTTTCAGGAATTAAAGTGTATACATTATCAAAAAAACAGACAATATATCCATTCATTCTTACATAAAACAGTATCAAAATTTACAAAATAAAACCCACAAAAATAACTACTTTCACAGTAAGAACACCTACCTGAGAACACCTTTCAATGAAAAAACAGCCTTTATCCAGAAAGTAGAAGTCGATCGAGTCCAAAAAGTAGAAGTTGATGAAGGAGCACCTTACACTGTAAAGCACAGAAAATGCTATAAAATCAAAATCAACACAATATTTTTGGAAAATGGACCTTAACTCAAAGCATAAAATGGCGAAAAAGAGTTTTTTCCACTATTTGTGTTACTTATAACTCTGTTTGGATTACAGATTAACTCAGTGAACCCTAAATCCCATTTTCGTTACTTACAACTCTATATCGTAGAAAAATACCAAGAGAACCCTCTTATTTTGCTTTCAATTTTATCCGCGAACAATCATAAACTTCCAATTTTATCCCAAAACTCAGACAAAGGAAAAAAGGTGAAGAAGAAATGGGTAACTTACAACTCTTATCCAGATCAATTGCAATAGAACTCTTAATCTTGTTGAATTCTGTTGCCAATTTTAGCCGCGAAGGTTGAATGAAACCCTAAGAATGAAGAGAATGAAGACGATACTGTTTTTTTGGAGCAAAAGACGATATGCTAATAATGAATATGTGGAGGGAAAAATACGCGGCCTTTTATTTTTTGTACAATGTTAACCGTAGCTATAGGTAACCGTTACTATAGGTCAATCTATTTAGGACGGTTCACATGAATCAGCGACGGTTATTTTAGTTATTCGTCCCATTAGATATGGTTACATATTGCAATGGTTATAACCGTTACTATAGATTATCTATGGTGACAGTTCTATAGCCGTCACTATGGAATTGTTGTCGTAGCCCTTATTTTCAGTAGTGTATATAAACAAATTAATAATATTTAATTAAAAAGGGTAAAATAGATATTTATGACATGTCTATTTCAGCTGCTTTAATCGTAATTTTATTATATCACTCTAATTAATTATTATAAGTCATCTAGATATTAAAAAATTAATAATATTTAATAAATAATAAAATAGATATAAATGATAAATTAATTCTTGATGTTTTAAATTAATAGGACATCTTATATAAATTAATTCTTGATGTTTTAAATTAATAGGACATCTTATATGAGACTCATTTAAAAAAAAAAAAACAAGTATGTTTGCTCCATGATTTTACTATATTACTCCTAATTAATTATTGTAAGACATTTACGTATAAGAAAATTAATAATATTTAATTAAAAAGGTAAAATAGACATTTATGTAATGTTTGTTTCAACTGCTTCAACTGTAATTTTATTATATCACCCCTAATTAATTATTATAAGTTATTTAGGTATTAAAAAATCAATAATATTTAATGAAAAATAAAATTGATATAAAATGATAAATCAGTTCTTGATGTTTTAAATTAATATGACATCTTATATGAGACTCATTTAAATTTTTTTACAAATATTTTATTGTGGTAATTTTGCTATATTACTTCTAATTAGGTATTATAAGTCATGTAGGAAATATCCGCTTCGATGTTTCAATCATAAAATTTGATTGACTCTCGAATTTATTTCAATGCCAATTAAATTAGAATAGAAGAAAGGGTATTATAAATCATAATAATTAAAAACTTAAATTATTTTTAAAATATAATTGACTATCAATGCCACAAAAATTTGGATAAGGAGAGTAACATATATTATTTGAAAATTACATAAAAAATACTATAAACTACAATAGCTAGCAATTTAAAATATTTAAAGACATATTAAAAATATGATTGATTATCTAAATTATATTTGTGTCACATAAATTCAGGGTAGTTTTGTCATTTTATAATTTGCATGTTTTAATGTTTTAATTTAGTAATTTGTTGATCCAAATGATGTTTTTGATTTAACATGTTTTGAAAATTTAGTACTTTGTTTATTTTAATTTATTTATTATATTTTGGTAAAATATTATATATTTAAAAATTATGCAAAAAATAATTATAAGTCATAACTATTAACATCTTCTAATATTTTCAAAACATATAGTAAAAAATATGATTGATTTTTGAAATTCTAATAGTGTCATACATGTTGCGATAAAGTAAGTGGCATAAATTATTTGAAATTACATTAAAAGATACTTAAATCACAACGATTAACAACTTAAAATATTTTAAAAAATATATTAGTAAAAATTTGATTGACTCTCTAAATTCTAAAATTGGGACAAAGCGAGTAACATAGATTACTAAATTACATAAAAGGTACTATAAATAACAATGATTAACAACTTAAATTATTTAAAAAATTATATTAATAAAAATTTGACTGACACTCCAAATACTATTTGTGCTATATAAATTAAGATAACTAAATAATATATGTTGGGCCCATGCTGCCACGAACTACAGTATCTAG
>NW_025840320.1:0-14382 GCF_002878395.1 Capsicum annuum | reverse complement strand
AACTTTTAGAATCTTATCATTGAATCTATTGCAACTTTTTGGAATTGCAGATTAAAAATTTACTCTTTGTCGCAATTTTAGAAATAGTTATGTAGATATACACCTTGTGTAGAAAATTTTTGGATTCATTTGAACCGGCCCTATCAAACATGCTGTTTTCAAATCAGAATTCAACAAGCTTTTCAACTTTAAATTTTCAGATCATAAGTTTGTTAATGAGGCACTCAAAAGTTATAGCACTTTGGATTGGATAGGGGCCAACGGCGGTTGATTGGCCGCTAGGCCTGTCGAATCAACCCGTTCATCCATTAAGAGTACCAATAATGTTATTGTGATTGAAGATTGAATGTGTGGGGAGAAGAATCACGATCAAGAGCCGGAGAGCTCGACTTAGAGCTTAGATTTTTTAAGTTATTGATCCCTCAATAACCTAAAGACTATATTCAAGGTCGAGCTACTCGACATCCTGTTCCTTATTCTTATTCCCACACATCCAATCTGCAATTACAAAAGTATTGGTACTCACAATGGATGAATGAGTCCTTAGCCCCTTTTTATAGCATCTCCTTGCTTGTCTTTCATGTTATTCACTTGACGACGTGGGAATATGGAGTAAATATACTTGAGACTCCATCTTTAATATACAAAGATCTGTCAGCATAGAATTTTAAGATGGATAATCATACATTCATAGATCATTGCTGTATATATATTATTGTATACATGGTCGGAGTTGGAAGCAATGTCTTTGATTGAACGCGCAACAAAAGGACTTTAGTTCTTAGCGTACACCGATTGTTACAACGACCACCACATCAATCTTTTTTTCTTGATAATTGTGGTGTCCGGGTCAACTTACATGTACCTAGACTAATTCCACAGTATACCTACTACCTCCCACTGGCAGCAAATACCAGGTAACTCTGTCCATCAAAGCTGGAACAGATGGGAAGAAATTGTTGTGTATCCCACATCGGAAAAGGGATGGGTTATTGGTTCCTTATATGGACTTTGGAAATCCTCTCCTCATGAGGTTGGGTTAGACCCAAGATCTATTCTTTACATGGTATCAGAGTAATCGTAGGACTATGTTGATAGGTAGGAGCCACTAGTCAGGGGAGACTGGGTGTGGTGGGGGGGCTTTGGTTTGTGAGTGTAGGTTACTACTAGGCGGGCACCCTATTCCAGATTTCGTTTTTCTTATTTCTTATAGCTTATGGCTCTTAGTTCCCCTATCCTTTATTACTCTGAGTTCTATTTTACTATTTCTGATTCTTTACTTCTGTTAAGCCACCCATCCTGCTTCACGTTTCAGTACAACTTTTGTTTATTATTTATTTATCTTGAGCCGGAGGTCTATCGGAAACAGCTTCTCTACTTCTTCGGGGGTAGCGGTATGGACTGCGTACATTTTACCCTCCCCAGACCCCACTGTGTGGGAATTATACTAGGCTTGTTGTTGTTGTTGTTGAGTGTGCGGGAGAATGTTAAGTAAATAGAGGTTAGATCACGCTCCAATTAACGAGGCCTAAGTGTGCGGGAGAATGTTAAGTAAATAGAGGTCAGATCACGCTCCAATTAACGAGGTCTGAGTGTGCGGGGGAATGTTAAGTATCCCACATCGAAAAAAGAATGGGTAATTAATCTCTTTATATCGACCTCATGATGCCACACCCATAAAATAGAGGTCAGATCCAAAATATAAGCAATGCATAAATGTCTTCGACACACACATATGTATTAGGTTACCACTGTACATATTTTCTAGTTTTTGTAAAATATGTTTATATGTGAAAAAGAATGACAAATTCATTTTTGATTCGATCACAGGTTTGTCCAAAGAACTAGAGTCGTCGGCTTCCAATATTAAGTTCGTTTTTCATTGACATTCCATATTTTGGTCCTCAGCATTAGCACATTCATAATATGGATTTTTTGCTATTTATATTACCATTGTCACTTTGTTACTTGAGGATCATTTTTGTGTATATTCATCGTATCCATCATTTCTTGCTGATTTTTAATTTTTGCCTCTCAAAGCAAAATCATTATAAGTTTTCAATATTACATACTGTACTACTAAATAAATCTAGATACATGGTCAAGGCATCCGGATGCATAGTTTTGTTGCAGTAGATCCATGTATCCCATATACATGTGAATGTATATCTCGGACGCATGCTCATATATATGGGGGTTACAACTGACCCAGGGGCGGAGCTACCCTTCGGATAGGGGTTCATCCGAATCCCTTCGACGAAAAATTATATTAGATATGGATTATTAAAATTATTTTTTTATGTATATATAGTAGATGTTGAACCCCCTTCAATTAATTCGTATGTTCACTTATGAACCTCTTAGTGAAAATCCTATCATGAATTGTTAAGAAGTGAGATATTATGTAATTAGTTTAAAATAAAGAGAGATTTAGTAGTTCTGAATCTGATAAGGATGTTTGGCTATTTAGGTAGTTTTTGCTTAAAAAAAAAAAGTTATATACTTTGGCTATAGTTTAAATAGTGATCCTCAAATCGACTGTACGCGCACTTATACCCCTATTTAGTGGGTCGTGAGCAAAATACAACAAGGCCAAAATATTTACATAAAAGTTATGTAAATCTCAATTCTTTTGGAGCTAATTACTCTTCATCTCAATTTTTCTAAAATTATTAAAAAATTCTGATTTAGTTTATAGCAGATACATCACATTATTCCGGATACATTACTTAATTTTATAATGATACCTCGACTAAATTTAAGGGATACCTCCCACCAGCAACAGGTACCAAAGGCTAGAATAAATTGAACCTGAGACCGCTCATCCAAACTTTATTGAACCACTAGGCCACACCCTTGGATGCACTACATCACTTAATTTTATATGGATATATCACATTCTTCTGAATACGTCACCTAATACATCACATTTTTAGTGATGTAATTATCTCATCTCTTTTAAACAAATACATATTTCTCTTTTTCTCTCTAAAACTCATGGGTACATCACCAAAGAAGAATGTGATTCTCCATGTAAAATTAAGTGATGTGTTCAAAAGAACATGATGTATACGTATGAGCTAAATCAAGAATTTCTAGTAATATTGAAACAAGTTGGGATAGAGAGTAATTAGCTCCAAAAAAAATTGAAATTTGTGTTGTTTTTAGAAAAAATAACATAAACATACACCTTAATTTACACAAATTTCTACCCTTACAAGTAATTTCTACCCTTACAAAGAAATTACAAAAAATCCAACTAATTATGTATTTTCCTTGGATGTATCGAGAGCTAATTATGTATCTCTACAGACCAAAATTGAAAAAGTATATCGAGAGCTAGTTATGTATCTTTGCGTAGGAAAAAGTGAATTTTCTTTGAATATACTATGTATCTTGATAGACCAACATTGAAAAGTATATCAACAGCTAGTTATGTATCTTTGTTAAGGAAAAAAATGAATTTTCATTGAATGTGTTATGTATCTCGATAGACCTAGAATCGAAAAAAATGTATTACGTATCTTAACAAATGTATCTTCGATAGACCAAGAATCGAAAAAAATGTATTACGTATCTTTAAAAAAAAATGTATCTTCGTTACATGTATTGGGAGCTATATGTATCTCGACAAATCAAAAATTAAAATTTTCAATAATTATATAAAATATCGAGATTTTCTGTAATTAAGCTCCAAACTGTGGATGTCGAAATTTATGTTAGTTTTTTTTTGTTTTAAACAAGCCCAAGCCCAAGCCCAAGCCCAAGAACTTCAAGGAACTATGAGCCCAGTTTATAGCTTTAGTATATCAGTGTCTATTTCCAAACCTACCACTCAACAGCGGCTGCAATAATATTATCAATGGCTACGAGAAAAGGTATTCAGTTTCAATGATTTTCTTTATATGTATTTATTTACAACTATGCGAATTTTATTAGAGAATTGCTAGTTTTTATAGAAGAGAACAATTAGTTTGAAGTAATTGGTAAAATTATTGTCATGCAATCGGGAGATCACGGGTTCAAGCAGTGGAAATAATTTCTTGCAAATATGCAAGGTAAACCTTTGTACAATAGACCCTTGGGTCCGGCTCTTCATTGAAGCTCATGCATAGCGGGAGTTTTAGTGCACTAGACTTCAGTGTTGTAATTATATAGCACTTAAAGGGTCAAGGGTGTGGCCTAGGGGTTCGATAAAGTTGGGTTGAGCACCATGAGGTCTAAGGTTCATTGCCCAATAGAATTATATGTTCTGGACTTGGTGGATAGGGTTATTTGGTACCTCTTGTTGGTGGGAGGTGATATGTATCCCATGAAATTACTTGAGGTGCGCGCAAGCTGGCTCGAACACCACCAGTATCAAAAAAAAGTTTCTAATTATATAGAACCTAAGCTGGCTGAATTATTTAAAATTTCAGCCGAAACCAGAATAGTTTAATCGGGTGAGCCATTTCAGCTCTTGTATCCAGTATCCGCCTAAATGCTAGACCCTTAATTGGGCAGCTGCAAAACGTAAACCCTATTTTCTCTGCTCAAAGTAAGCCACTTTCGCCGGTAAATTTCTTATTGTTGGTAATTTATGTTTATGTCTATCTAGGTTGTTTTTGTGTGGGTTGTTTGTTTTTTCGTGTTGTAAGGAATCTTTTGTGGACTGCTTTGGACTATGGACTATTTTTCTAGAGTCGAGGGTCTAAATGTTATAGCTATCCTTGGATTCGGCGAATTATCATAAGAGGATGCACGAGTGCGGGCCTCTCTACCTCTGAGGTAGGGGTAAGGTCTGCGGACATTCATCCTTCACAAACTCCACTTTTTGGGATTATACTGGGTATGGTGTTGTTGTTGTAAGAAATCTTGTGGTTAATTAAGATTTAAAGTTGCAAAACGAGCATAGATGAAACTGAACACTAATTTCTCATGCTGCAGCTCTAGTTGTGTATACACAAATTTAACGTTATGGCGGAAGAACTACAGTCAGTTTCAGAAGCTGGAAAATTTTTTAGGAAAAGAAAAATGGAGCGCAAGAAGAAAGGAGGTAAGGGAAAGAAGAAGCAAAAAAGTGTGCCATTTAGTGAAAACAGAATAAAAATAGACAACAAAATGAAGAAGCTTTTTGAGAAGAGAGCAAGAGACTATAACTCCGATGATGATGATAATGACGCGGAGCCTTCCCCTGTAACCAGAGCTAAACCCACATCCTATGGTAAAGAGAAGCCCAAATCCTATGGTAAAATGACGCCCAAATCCTATGGTAAAGAGAAGCCTAAATCATACGGCAAAGAGAAACGTGTATCATATTGTAAAGAGAAGGATGATTTTGAAGAGGAGTGGGAGGATGATGGAGAAGAGGATGACGACGAGGAACTTGAGATATCCGAAGATGAAGATGGGGAAGTTCAGCCTGGAATTACTAAGTTCATAGATGGTTGTAACGCATTCAGATTGGCGTTCAAGAAGATACTAAAGAAGTCTGCTTCTGATGATATACTGGTGAGCAACCTTTGTTTTCTCCAACATTTGTTTTTGGTCATCTCATTTAATTTTGTAATTTAACATCAGACTGGTAATTCCATGTTTCAAAGGAAGCATAATCGGCTGGCTTCTTGTTCCTTTTTTTTTTTTTAATTTTTTTTTTGAACTTTCAAGGCTTCAAATAATTTTATTTTGTTTTGTTTCTTAATGGGTGTCTGAGTTTGATGTTGAGATATTAATCTTCTAGGAGTGTTTGGGATAAAACAAAGCATGTCCGGAGGAGAAAACAAGACAACTATGCAGAAAAATAGCATTTTGTTTCTTATTTCGCAAGAAAAAAAGTTGTTGTTTCCAAAGATGTGACAGACCCTTTCTACACCTTTTAATGCATGTATTCAGTTAATAGTATGTAAACTGGATTCGGATGAACTAATAGGTTAGAAACTCATACTAACTGCAGATAGGAAGTGTTAGGAGAAGCTAATGGTAAATATGTGTGTCTGATGAACTTAACCTGCAGGGCCCTGTCTTATCGGCACACAAGAAGCTTGTTGCAGAGAAGCTTGCTGAAGAAGATGTAGAGCGAAAGGTTAAGGGGGAGGCAAAAAAGGAGAAACACTTGGTAATTCTCTCTGGTTTCATTTAATTGCTACATTTCTTAAATAAGTTTATCTCCTTTCTTAGTGTATTAATGGTCTTGTTCTAAACTTTGACATCTGTGCAAAAGATAAGAGAAAAGGGACATGTGAAGCCTGAAAATTTCTTGGACTCCCATGAAAAGTCTCTAATAGAAGTTGCAACAAAGGGAGGTAATCAACTTTTCCTTTTTGTTTTGGAGTTTATATTAGTATTACAAATGTATTAATAAGCTGTCTGTCATACCTAACTAACTTGGTTCTTAATTTTATGGGGATTGCCGGACTATCAGTTGTCAAGTTATTCAATGCTGTAAGTTGCAGTACACATTTCAAATTTGATATGCTTCTGTTTTATAAAAAGTTTTCTGCTACTTTCAGCTAGCTCAAATTTGTCTGCGTATGTGATGCAGGTTAACAAAGCACAACATGCTCAAAAAGGGTTAAATCCCTCAAGGGAAAAAGACGAGAAAGGTAAGGGCAGAATACAGATACATAGATTATACATTGAATCTTAATTATTTGACAAAGAAATGATTGTTTCTTAGAAGAAACTGTGAACTCTGCATATGGCGTATTACTGTTCAAATGATAGAAGTAAGATAGGAATTAACTGCAAATTTTCATCTTTTAAACTGCGAGTAATAACAAATTCTTTATAAGTCAATTGGGAATAGTGTAGAAATTATTAGCCTTAAGAGCTGTTATCCTGTATCCAATACAATAACTTCTATTTTCTGATGTATAGCAATAAAGAAGCGACGAAGAGAAGTCTTTTTCTCTGAATTGGGCAAGACACCATCACAGACAGCTGTATCAAAGGTCAACTCTTTTTCTTCCTCTTAGAATTATGATCATTCTGAAAGTTCCTCTCATTATTTTGCAACATCTTTCGTATAGTAATCTTGTCTTGGGTCATCATTTTCTTTTGTTTTTTGAGTCGGGTGGAGGGCCCGGGGCGAACCAAAATGGCTCGTATCGGACAAAATTATTTTCATGTCATCTCTAGTTGGTTATTTATTTAGTTTTATATTATTTTTCCATTGTTACATTCGCTTCACACTTGGATGAGTTGCTCATAAATGAATGGTACATCCAATTAATGTGATATATTGTGCCGCTTCATTACAATTACCAATCATGATGTGAGTAGAAGGAAGAAGCAACTTGAACATGGAGGACTTGATATTTTTCTAGTGCTTGTCCAAAAAAAAGAACATTTTCAAGATTCACATATGCATGCCGGTCATTTTCATTCAGGCTGCTGCCCTTTTCCCTTAATTCTGTAGTTTAATTCATGCAGGCTGGTGCATCCAATTCTTTGAATGATGAAGGTCCCTCGTGGGCTCCTCTACGTGATAATTACATGCTGGCTAATCCCAAGTTAAAGGACTGGGATAAGAATCCGGTAAGGATAACACTCCTAAAATTCTGAATTTACCTAGACACCATGATTGCGAATTCGACATGACATAGCAGAAGCCAGTCTTTATCAATCATTATGTTATTCTATTAAAAAGGGGGGTTCCAACATATTAATATATAGTGAAGTGTTCCCCTAGACTCAAAACTTCAAAATCCTTATTAAGTTAACAATCCTAGTGATTGGATCTCAATGCGGTAAGGATAATCTCCCTCATTGCAATCAATGTGATCTGATGTTCATGCAGGACACAACTGTTGCAGACGATGCTAGGATGTCAGCCGATTCAGATTCATCTGATGATGAATAAGTCCAGTGAAAGTTTGATGTTCAAACCATCTGCTTCAAACATAGTGGGATGCGAACACATCTTTAATGCCAGGAAGTGGAATGCCTAGGCATATTCAAGCTAATGCGGGAGCAACTTTCTAATGTACAGAGATCCTCCTGTTGTTAACTGATGCAGTTTTGTTATTAAAGAGAAGCTTTATGAACTGGCTTCTGCAATCCTCTTTAAGATACGAGGTTGGAGATATTATTTTCGAGTTCTCTTCATTTTTTATCCATTCTTCTGCTAATATGGATATATATACTGGTGTTTGAAATGTCCTAGTATTGCACTAGGTTGATTTTAGCATAGTGAAATCACGTCGCATAGTCTTGTGTTCTCAAGATAGTTTTACCAAAGACAATTCAAGTTTAGAATTGGTTTAATCTTGTTGCAACTTGAAATCTGAATACTCATCTACCATCTTTTGTTTCTTCCATAGCAAAATCTATAAGTTTTATGTAGCTGCTGATTCAAGAACTAAAGTGTCAAAAGGCGAAGGTGATTAGTTTCGTTTTTTTGGTAACAAATGTAAACATTACCATTAACAACACAATCATATACCTATAGAGCACCTATGGCTAACCAACCTTGAAAGTTAAACCAAATAAAGGACAGTTCGGTGCACTAAAGCTCTTGCTATGTGCGGGATCCGAGGAAGTGCCCCACCACAAGGGTGGGTTGTAGTTGTCTTTCTTTGCATGTTTTCAAGACTTGAACCCGTAACTTGATATGACAACTACTTTACCGGTTACTCCAAGACTTCTCTTTTGAAAGTTAAGCTAGTGGGCCTCAATATTCAAACTAATTTTAAGTAAAAAAAACTTGAAGGAACCTGCTGCACCTACTTCCTTTTTTGCTGTGTCCAACATATCTAGCCTAGCTTTAAAACTCTGTTTGATCTGTGTAATTACAGTATATGTATTCAATTGATAAATTCTCCAATTCCTAGCCTTCCATACATGGTAGACCATAGAGCTCCATGGTGCAGCAATTACCTCTTTTTGAATTGCTTCCAATTCCTATTCCTGATTTTATTAAAAACCTGTTGCACATCGCCAGCTGGAATTAGCACTATGGCCCACTGGTCAATGCATTAATGATCACCTTAGTCCAAGCACAATTAGCAAATACATGAGTATGAGTTTCTCTAGCCTAAGTATTACATAAGCAGCATGTCAAACCATCCAGTGGAATATTCATTTTCAGTAGTCTATCCTTGTTTAACAGTCTGCTTTGAGCTGCTAGCCAAGTGATGAATCTATGCCTTGGTTGTGCCACCTTACTCCACGTGTTATTCTCAATCTTCTTTGAGCACCATTCACCAATCAACTTAACAGAACTGGCACCTAGAGAATACTTCCCATTTTCTGTTAGCACGTAAGTTCCTTATGAATACCAGGATTACATATCATTCTTAATATCATTTAATTTCCTCCAATATCAGCTGCTATCTTGTGGTGAATGATGGCTCCATATATCAGTATTATCCTTCACGTACACCCAAAGCATATCTTGTTTCTTAGCCAACTGCCTGAGTAGCTTGCCAACGGATGTCATATCCCACATCTTACAACCTTCTACGTTCAACCCTCCACACTTCTTAGGCATACAAACATTGTCCCGTGCCACCAAGGAAGTCTTTCTTTTGTCTGTTGTACTTACCTATAAGTATTCTCTGCACCTTTTACCAACTTCTTTGATCCCACTTTGGGCAAGGATAAAGATTGACCCCCAGAAACTGTGAATAACAAATAAAATGAAGTTATAACCTGCAGTCTGCCCAGCTATTTAGAGTATATTTTAGTGATACTAGAAGTTATTTTCTCAGCAAGCTACTTGCACTCCATCTTTCTCTACTTCTTGGAGGATAATGGAAGTCCAAGATATGTTATGGGTAAGGAGCCTTCTGTATATGCAGTTTCCTGCAAGATCTGACTCTTGACACTATCAGTCACCCCTGCAATGAATATATTTGATTTATTCATTTTAGCCATCAACCTTGTCACCTCTCCAATATGCTGCAGTGCCTCCATAATTCTAGATACTGCAGAAACTTCTCCTTTGCAGATGATCATCAAGTCATCAACAAAAAACTAGATGAGTTAGTTTGGGCTTTTAGTACATGAGGTCATAATGAAAATCTGGCAACTCACTCATACATTTCCTTACTATCCTCCACAGCTAGATTGAATAATATTAGTGAATTGGGGATGCGTAGATATGGTATGTGGGAATACACTGGGTATGTTTTTGTATATTCTTCCATTCCTTCTAACTTGATTCTGCAAATACACCCTTAGCTGGCAGTGATCACTGATTCCCTCGGGTAGATACTCACCATCACAAGCAGACATGCTATTTAACCAAACTGAATTCATAGTAATCCAGTCAAGTTTTGGATAAGTTCTGTGTCTCCAGGTGTACTTCTGTCCTCTTGATGGCAATTTAGTTAAATCACAATCGGCTACACATTCCCGAAAATTTTCTACTTCAGGAAAAATTACACAAATCCCATATTCAGGACACTATATTTTAAAAATTACATAAAATCCCTGTTTGCCTATTTACTGGTGATACATGTTACTCTATTTTTAGTCGATATATTTGAAGACGGAAGTTTGCAAATCAAACTTTTGGGGCTGAATGTTATCCCATCTTAATGAGCCAACTGCACAAATACTATGTTTGAAGGAGGTCTATAGATTTTTTTGCATTTGAAATAGGAACATGTATTTCTTTTCTTTTTTTTTTTCTCCATTCGGTGTTCGATACTCATATTGGAGTCCGACTAATCCGGATTCACTTCGGGCAGGGCCCATTCGAGGTAGTGCTCAAACCCGAGACCTCTAGTTAAGGAAGGAGCAGCTCCATCCACTGCATCACATCCTTTGGTGGTGAAACATGTATTTCTCTTATACCAATTTTATATCAAGCGGTTCCAAAGTTATATATAGAGGTGTTTCAAATGAGACCAAAAAATCGATACGAATAGACAAATTGAATCAAACTAACTTAATAAATCGAAACCGATTTGGTTTGGTTAGGTTTGGTTTTGAGGTTTTAAAAGTCGAAAAACATTTCGTTTTGTGTAGTGTGAAATCAAAATTGGTTTGGTTTGGTTAGGTTTAGTTTTAAGGTTTTAAAAGTTGAGAACATTTGGTTTGGTTTAGTGTTCCAAAAAAAATGAACCGATAAATAAATACATACTTACAATTTATATATATTAGACATAATTAAATTTACCTATTTTTTTCATAATTGTGTCGTTTCAACTCCAACATTGATTCAAATAATTAAAACGAAAAGTTGTTCGTCTGGTCCATCTAGTAACACCAGCATATATGTGACGTATTGTTCTATTGGGCTTACTTGTAGTCCACAGAGCTCTAGTACTTGCATTAACCAAATCATACTGAAATTCAAGTCCAGTAGACCAGTGGCAGAGCCACAACCAACGAAGGGTGGTCAGATGAACATCCTTCGTCGAAATTTTTTTTCGAGTATATAGGTTAAATATGAATATTTATGGTTATATACATGTTGTTGCACACCCTTGACAAGCTAGAGAAGCATAGTCCAGTGGTCAAGAGTGTGTGCATTTCTGCATCAACAACCCGGGTTTGAACCTTGGCAGGTACAACAATGCTTTATTTTCTTTATTTTTTAAACAGTTCTTTGCCCAAGGAAAAATATGAACACCCTTAACCAAAAAAGTCTGGCTCCGCCACTTCAGTAGACACGTACGAATTAGACACGTACGAATTATAGTCCATACAGCTCTAGTACTTGCATTAACCAAATCATACTGAAATTCAAGTCCAGTAGACACTTACAAAAGTTTGAGCCCACATTCAAGGCTGCAAATTCGAATATATACTACAAGGAGAATAACATACATATTTAGGAAAGAGTTAATACGTAAAAAATGACCCTAAACTTCATATCAAATTATAATTTTGATCTTAAACTTTAATAGTGCACAAATAAGACCTTTAGCTATTCAAAACTTGAATAAATATGACCTCCGATTTTGCAACCCCATGCGTGAGTCTCACTCGCGCCTATGTGGAAAGGTAATTCAATCACACGGTGCCACGTCGTTAAAAGTGCTGACTTAGAGAGAGGTCATATTTGTACAGTTTTGAATAGTTAAAGGTCATATTTGTGCACTGTCAAAGTTTTGTTTTTTGTATTAAAACGACGTCGTTTTTATTATTATTATTATTATTACTATTATTATTATTATTATTATTATTAATATAATAATAATAAATATTTTATGTATTTCTATAGTAGCAACACCTAACTTTTTTTTAATTTAAAAAAACTATTATTATTATTATTATTTTATTTATTTCTATAGCATCACTTAGCTTTTTTTTTTAATTTAAAAAAAAAAACAGTCACTAGCAGGGATCGAATCCGCACAGTAGGCTGAAGGAAGCGCCCAAGAAGAGCAATTAACACCACTGGGCTATCTAAGTGTCTTTTTTCATATGGTTCAACATTAATATACGTACATAAATATACATTTTCTATCTTATATATATACAACGTAATTTTTTTACCGAGGGGATTCGGGTGAACCCCATGGCAACCACGTAGGTCCGCCCCTCGTTACTTTAATAACGTTTTAATAACGTTAATTTAATAATATTTTAATTACGTTAATTTGATTACGTTAATTTAATATACTACTACTACTATCCTTGAGAACATTAATTTAATAACGTTTTATTAAAACTATAATTTTTTTTATTATTAGTATAGTTTCATCTTAATTTAATATTTAAATAAATAATATTTAGATATATTATATAACATAAATTTGTCCTCTACTTTATAATATATAGTACATACCCGCTTGATTTTTTCGTATGAGGCTGACCCGCCTAATTAATAAATCTTCAATATTTCTCTTTTTCCGCAATGACAAAAGAAATTAGATGGCATTTTCATTTTTGAGTCGAAAATAATGAAAAAATAATAGTGAAGAGTCATTTAAAGGTCATATTTGTGCAGTTTTGAATAGTTACAAGTCATATTTGTGTACTGTCAAAGTTTAAGGTCATATTTACGTATTATGCTCTTAGATTTTAAGCTGGACGCGCCCAGTTTTGCGTGTTGAACACGTGTTTTGCCACGTAGCATTGGAGGTCATATTTGTGCAGCTTTGAATAGTTAAAGGTCATATTTGTGCACTATCAAAGTTTAAGCTCAAAGTTATAATTTGGTGTCAAGTTTAGGGTCATTTTTTATGTATTAACTCTTTAGGAAATGCTAAATAATCACCACTTCTGTTTAGTTGTTGAATCACCATGCTTCATACATAGCACATATATTTTGCTCTTGAAAAAAGATACATTTATGATGGCTGATGAATATTTTTGCTGCAACAAGATCAAACCATGTACGTCATTCCAACTTGCATTATGTTCATATGAGGTACCCTCATTGTTGCATTTCCTCCTAAGGAATGAATAGAAGTAATTTATGGTTAGTTTCTTGATGAACCCCCATGTCCGAGCAAGTACGTGAATCCTGATTCACTAGCTTCGTGAAGTTCTGAGAGCTCGTATTCCAAACTAGGATCTTCATTTCCCTATGCTGCTGCTGCTGTTATTGAGGTAGTTGTTCCAATCTCTAATCTTTGATCGCTCATTAATGGTACTTTAAGCTCATCCGCGCCCACTTCAGAATTGTCCGTTGGCGTCAGAAAATTGCTATCAAACTCAGGTTGAGACTCTTTGGTTTCTAAAGCAAGATCAAGTGATTCATTCCTTAGAAACTTGTCAAGCTCTATCAACCAAGAGCTGCTCAAAGAAGTGATGTTTGTAGCCATAACGAGCTACACAACAGAACATAGGATAGTCCTTAGGACAAATCCTTCGGAACAAGAACCGTTCTTCTTGAGGAACAACAGGAACTGGCACATGCTTGATGCACACAAAGACTATGACAGAATGAATAGCAGGAAGGTCCAA
This sequence comes from Capsicum annuum, assembly GCF_002878395.1. Taxonomy (NCBI): domain Eukaryota; kingdom Viridiplantae; phylum Streptophyta; class Magnoliopsida; order Solanales; family Solanaceae; genus Capsicum; species Capsicum annuum. The sequence goes on along the minus strand of NW_025840320.1, from coordinate 537 downwards.
TAGAAACTGAGCAAAAATAGATGGAATGACTTGAACCAGTTCATTGTATAGTAAACCTATCCCTGGTACTCTTACTGTCCCTAAAGAACATACTACTTGTGCTCCTAAATGCAGCAACCACAAGCATGCACATTATCATCAAGAACCAATTAATGACCGGAATGTAGATTTGAGGTGTGAATAATCTTCACCCTCGGGAAGCATCCGAGAGCCATGGCTTGCTTAACACATGAAAATGAAGCAGCAGATATCATGGCCTGGCTGGCAATTATAGCAGCTACAGTTGCTATCATGACCCCAGACTGAAGAACCACAATGCTAGAGCTGGAGCATCTGTTGTAACAATCAATCAATCACATTAATGTTTTCCCATGCAAAAGTTCCCACCAGTAATTTTGATACATTTGGGAGAAGATTGACATTGGCATACCTACAGATCAATGAGTACAGTGCAAACGTTCCTCCTGCCATGTCAGCAACAACAACAAACCCACTATATTCCCACCTAGTGGGGTCTGGGGAGGGTAGAAGTAGAGA
>NW_025840319.1:0-1259 GCF_002878395.1 Capsicum annuum | reverse complement strand
GGGAGCGTCATAATCTTTACCAGGGAATACGACCTTAAAACTGTAATAACCATAATCAGGCTCTCTGGCCAATAATATCATCATTAAACAATCCTATGGTGGCATATAGGTTTGGGGAAATGCCGAATTTCCCTCTCGGTGCTAAGTACTACTCCCCGACAAGATCAAAACGCGATAGGAAATCCACCACAACATCACAAGGGTCTATCATAAAGACCAAATCAAATCACTTTCTCATTTATCAAATCATATTAATTTGTGGATTCCTAACTCAACATATTTTAGCTCAAAACATTTTAATCCTCATCAACATCAACAAGGTATCAATGCATTGAACCATAACCGACTCGACATTTGGACAAGGATATGAAGACTCAATACATAATATTTTTAATAATTTAACTCATCAAAACCATTCGAAAAATACCAAGACTCATTCCAACTTCAATATCAACATTTCACAATTTTCCATCCAACTCTCATTTAAAGGTACTTGAGACATCAACCCATAGTAGGGATATAGAATTTCCAATATCAATTATAAATTCATAATAAGGAAATTATGGAAATAGTATAAATGAAGGATTAACAAATTAAATCATCATACTCTCATAATTAAATACATTTTAGACATATTTCCATCTCAACATCATACACCTATCGGATGACATAATCCCATAGCTCATGGATAATATTATAAGATATAAAACCATATTTCAAATTCATGGTAAAATATGTAAAATCTCATGTCAATGTAATTCAACAAAAATATGTGGCATAAGATCGAAAGGATAATCTTGTTCAAAGCCCCACATACCTAAAAATGGAAGATGAATATGAACTTCCGACTCTGGATCTTTATTCACGAAAATAAAGGGTGATTCGCGAAGCCCTTAACATGATTAACTCGAATCCCAAATCAATTTGAAATTTCTATGGTTCAATTAAGAGACATAAAAGGATGAAATTTGGGGTAGTAGGGTTGGGGTTTGAGCCTTAGGAAATTTTGGAGAAAAATGAGCTATTGAATGCTCTTAATAGACTTAAATCCATGGTTTACCCGAATGGATTGGAGTGGGAATGACCACAATACCCTTAAAAATCACATAATGTCAAATCTATCCTTTGGTGGACTGTTTTTATAGGATGAAGTAGATCGACCATAACTTTTTGCTTCGATGGCCAAATTGGATGAAACCAATTTCATTGGAAAGAGGACTTTCAGAGCTTTCTGTTGATATATAGTATCTCACTCAGAT
>NW_025840317.1:0-2301 GCF_002878395.1 Capsicum annuum | reverse complement strand
CTCGGGATGACTTTACAGTCCTTACACAACGCCCTATCCCCTTTCCTAAGCAACAAAAAGTCAATCTGGGTCCTGGCTATCGCGCTTCGAAAGGTGATCAAGTGCTCGTCCTTCTTCGGGAAGCCCGAGTTCACCACCACCAGCTCAAAAGCCCTCGCAAACTCCAATAGGGTTGCCCCCTCTTCATTTCTCTCCCCAAAACCAAAACCACCATGCACATCGCCAAAGCCTCCCGATAACGCCCCGATGTGCCCGTTGAAATCCCCTGCTACAACAATCTTCTCCGAACTAGGCACGCCTCTCACCACCTCCTCCAAAGCCTCCCAAAACCGCATCTTCTCCTCCCCCTCCGATCCCACTTGCGGTGCATAAGCACTACACACGTTCAGGGTAAACCCCCGAACAACCAACTTGATAGTCATCAACCTATCGTTGATCCTCTTCACCTCCACTACCTGACCTCTAAGCTCTTCATCTACTAAGATGCCAACTCCATTCGAACGAAGCACATTTTGCCAAAGCTTTTCTATACATAAGCGCCAAAAGAATTGTGAAATTAACGTGCAACTGATTCGTTGAAGTGGCAATGTGGCTAATTTATTCACTAAGTCTCTTCCAACTGCAACTTTCAAGAAGATAGTGCACAAGATCGGGATGCAAAAGTTCAAGGATGTTCTCATTAAGGGAGTTAATACGTGTTGTACTCTTTTTTCCTTACGAAGTTTTGTCCCACTGAATTTTCCTAGTAAGGTTTTTAATAAAGCAGTCTATATGTATATTATTAGAGATCTGTACTTTTTTTCCTTCACTACATTTTTTTTCCATTAGTTTTTTTAGTAATATTTTAACGAGACACATTATCTATCAGTTAGACATTCAAGAGGGAGCGTTATAAATGTATTACCATATATAGTGAATGTCTACTTATGAAAAAGCTAGAAACTCAAACTTTTGGGACAAAGTTAATTTTTTCCTATAAAGGGGTCTTCTTTTATTGTAATGAACCCAGCAGGAACTGCTCAAGAGAAATAAGAATCACTTTCTCTTTTCTCTCCATTCTTCTTCTTTGCTTTATATTTCATAATATTAAGTATTTAATTTGCACCGCCGCGTTGATTGTACCAAACCTCATCTGATAGCTGGCCCGGGCGAAGGAATGAAAAACAAGAAGAAAAAATAGGCCCATCTATTTTATTTTAGTATAAACAACATAAATCTCATCCTAAATGAAAGTAATTACATAAGATCTAGGATTGACTTTCTCTCTCCCATCTCTGGAAAAATGCATATACATGTCAATGTACCTCATACGTAACTCAATGTATGAGGAAATTGTTTCTCCTTATATTATGGAAACAAAATCAGATCCAATTATTCTATAACCTTAATAACGACAGTAATTAATGTTCTGATTTTGTGGATGCTTAAAAATAGTAACTGTAATTCAAATTCAAAAAATATGCTGAAACATCTCCTCATCTCCCAAAAAAAAATGACATCGTCGCTGGTTTACGGCTATCACCGTCGTTCACTGCTCCACTCCTTTTCCTCACACCGGTGAACACGCAAGGGCAACCAGTCACCAAGATCGACGTCATTTCTCGTTCCTCTCCCACTGTCGCCACCACAGACGCCATCGTGAACAGTCAAAGGCGCCTTCACCACTCCACTCCTCTTCCTCATGTCGGTGAACACGCAAGGGCGACCAGCCGCCAAGATCGACGTTGTTTCTCGTTCCTCTCCCATTATCGCCACCACCGACGCCGTCACGAATAGCCAACGGCGCCTCCGCCCCCTCTTAGTGTATTTATTTTTTAGTAAAAACTTACACAGTATTGGATGAGAAGTTATAATACATTACCCCATTTGAATGATATTTTGACATTGTTTATGAAATTTACACTTATGAGAATGTATTAAACATTTTATTCTATGTATGATGTCAGTGTTATATGTATGATTTACACTCCAACAACATGTTCTATATGTATGTGAATGTACTATACTTTACTTTCTATGCATGATGCAAATGTTTTAGATTTTATATTTAAGTAAAAACATTTCAGATTATATGTATAAGAACGTATTATACTTTACTTTCTATATATGATGCCAGTGTTATATGTATGATTTACACTCCAACAACAGCATGTTTTATATGTATGAGTATGTATTATATTTTACTTTCTATGTATGATGCAAGTGTATTCGTTTTTATTATACTTTACTTCTATGTATGACATTGCAAAAGCAAATAATTTGATAAAATCATACATGCAATCAAAAAGGAGAAATAATTTG
>NW_025840316.1:0-11304 GCF_002878395.1 Capsicum annuum | reverse complement strand
TGCAACAGACGCCACAGCTGATGGAAAAACAAACTGATATATCCATCTGTTGCAACAGATTGTCAATATGTTGTAAGTTATCTGACAGGTGAAATATATTTCGCAACATATTACCAATCTGTCTCTTTCTGAAATACAATAAAAAGATAAAATGTTGTATTTAGATCCATTTTTTTAATTTACATATTCGAAAAGTCACCAGTTTTATTTAATTAATGGATATGAACAATCGTGGCTTTTTGTTTGACTAAGTCAAGTCACTACTTCCAATTCAATCATTTTGTCATTGTGGTCGTTGAGCTCAGTATAGAGCTCTTGATCTTTTGTGAGTTTGTCAATGAGGACCATTTTCTTGGCAGCTTTCTTATAATACTTCTTTTTGTCCTTCTTAGCTCTACGCAAAGTTAAGAAGAAGTATGGAAGGTTCTCTTTGAGTTTTTCCTAAGGCAAGCACTCTCTTGGCTGATAAATCTGGTGCTGTAGCATATATAGATAGTGCAACACTCAATGCAGAATAGTTTTCTGGTAGAAGCAAGTGTTGAGAAGACATAATAAGTAATCTCTTGATATCAACTTTCACTGTGTCAAGCAGTTCTGTTGATATCTTGTCCTCTACGGGAGAAGATTGATCAGCAGAAAAACCAAGTGATTGAGATCGTTTAATCTATTGACTAACTCGAGCAAAACGTCTTCTGGATTATCAAACTTCACAGGGCAATCTGGTAGTTTAATAACATCAGATGTCTTGTTTCTGGTATTAGCTAATGATGGGGATATTATGCCTTCCTCACCATCCTGAAAAGAAAAACACTTAAAATTAGATGGAGTATCTCTACATAACGACACAAGATGAACTAAATCTAGCATTCGGTTTTTCTTTTCTATTCCTCCTTTTTTTATCTTCTCACCTTTTTCAGATCCGAAACTTTTCTTTTTTCGAATATTTGATAATACCTTGGATATTTCTTTCTTTATCCTCTTAGACTTAATCTCCAATGGAGTGAATGAAACTGAAATCCTCTTTGATCAAATGACACTACTGTTAGATATTAATTCCTTTACATCAACAATTAATGCATTAATAGTATTAATCACTCTATTATGTTTTGCATTGCACTCTTCACATTTGTATACACAAGATAAGCAAGGAAGGGCAAGATTGATCATTCTTCTCCCATGTAGAGGACAACATATCCGTAATGTAAAAGTCTACACCATCGCCAGAAATGTTTGCCACAGCGAAAGTCTATAAAAGACATGACAAATAAACATGAGCAACATCCGACATTAAATCTTAACAAGTTATCAAAATCATATTCATGGTCCCTCAGCCTTATTAGTTCGGACCTACCAAACTTAACTGTAAAATTGTAGATATCTTGTTTGAATGATCTATGACTAATCGGTAAAAACAACATTCATAAAATCAGTGTACTCTATGTGTGTTTCCACGATAACGTTATCAGTAATACATACCTCTCACATATAAAGTGGTTCCATCTGCATGCAGCTTATTCCTCTGAACCTATCTGTACTGCAGCTTCTTCTGATGGTCTGGCAAAAGTTGATCAACTTTCAGTTCCTTATATATCTATAAAGAAGAAGAAAAAAATTAATGTCACAGAAAGAACATTATCCATCTGTTACAACAGATGTGGAGTCTGTTGCATCAGATGTGGAATCTGATGCAACAGATGTGGAGTTTATTGGAATACATCAAACCAGCCTTGCTGGTGGTTTGATTTGTTCAAACAGTTGCTCCATCTTTTGCAACATCAACAACAGCATAAACTACAAACAATAAATAAAAAACATCAACAACAAAGAAAACAACAACATTTGTTCCAACAATATCACCAACAAGAAAGAAGCATACATCTTATGTTCCAACACCATCAACAACCAGGGGCAGACCCACATGGAGTCCTCCGGGTGCACGAGCACAAACTGAACTTGTAGCGAACTTTATATATGTATATAGAAATTAAGAAAAAACGTATATAATCTAATCAGTGAGCACCCATAGTAAGAGTTGTTTGATTGGCCTAGTAGTTGCTTATGGGTGCTTAAGGCTATTTATTTCTTTTGGTCTTGAGTTCAATTCCCACTCAGCACATATTTTTTTAATTTTGGTAACCAACTCTTCTCTCCTTATTCACTTTAAACTTTCTTTTATTTTTTTCTCCCTTACTCCTTGTGTTGATTGTTCGGACTTCACTATTTTTAAGCTAAGAAGCACCCACCGTCTAAAAAACTTGAATTCGCCACTGTCAATAACACCACACCACAAGTTCCAATAATGCCAACCCCACCAACAATATCAATAACAGCATCAACAACAAGGAAACAAACAAAATACGTAAAAAAAATAATACTGCCAACAAGACTTTTAAACTTCTCCCAACAGATGACTTTTTCGCGTCTTGTAATAAAAATTCTTGGTTCATTTATTCAACAATTAAAAGTTCCTTCAAATTTTTTAATAAATATGATATGGGTAAATGGTAATTAAATAAAAAAAAGATGTAAATAACTTGCAAAGAAGAAGACGAGAATGAAAGAACAATAGTGAATCATACCTTAATGTCAAAAAGGGATCAAAACAACAATTTCAGTCGAGGAATCTAAGATATAGATTGGTTTAGATCCGAAAGGATATTTATGAGAAAGAAGAGAGAAAAAAAGGTTGTGATAACCCTAAAGAGGATAGAAAGAAAAAGATGAGAAACGAATAAAATAAATTTAGGGCTGAAGGAGAGATGAGATAATTCTAATTTCTAGATGTACTACCCTTAATATTAAATGACTAAATAAAGTGTATTTATTCAAATTTATATTTTTAAATCATAATTAATAAGGCTAATTTGGTAAAATAAACCCCTAATTAATATTTTCTTAATTGGTGTGCCAAGTCAATGGGGGCCAACTAATACAATATGAAATGGAAGAAGTATTAGGGGTTTCAATATTCATTAATAATTTGAGGGCCACGAGGAAGAAAATGGGTGACATTGAAAAGACAAGACAAGACTACTCAATGAGATTTTTAAGTTATCCAAGAAATATTTTTTACCGCCTTTAGCAGTACTACTTTATCTACTCAGACATAAAATTAAAAGAAAAAAAGATTTTTAAATAGATATGTCATCTGTTGTAACAGATATAAATATCTGTTTGAAAAATCCCAATAGCTCAGTCATCTGTGACAACAGATGGAAATGTCCATTTAATAACTAAATAGAATATGTTATCTGTTACAACAAATATCTATATCTGTTTGAAAATTTCCAATAGCTCAATCATCCATCATAACAGATGCAAATGTCTATTTGATAATTAAATCAGATATGTCATCTATTGTAACAGATATTATTATCTATTTGAAATTCTCCAACAGCTCAATCATTTGTTGCAATAGATTTTATTACAATTGATTTAGGTGGAACTAGGGATGAATGAATGAGCTCACAGGGTCAATAACAAATCCAATTGAGTCTTTGTAATTGCATGGTGTTGGTATTGCGTTCATCCCGACCTGAGTCATCGATCGATCACTTTGAGTTGAAATAAGTTCTCATTAACTTAATGTTAAGATTAATAATATTACCTACATCGATCTAGGTGGAACGAGGAATAAATGAATGAGCTCACACGGTCAACTACAAATCTAATTGATTCGTTGCATTTGCATGGTGTTAGTATTGCGTTCATCCTGACCTGTGTTATCGATCGATCACTCTGAGTTGAAATGATTTCTCATTAACTTAATGTTAAGATTAATAATAGTACCTACATCGATCTAGGTGGAACTATGTAACTCCCCGAAATTCTATCCAGGAGTGTCACACGGTGCTTAAGGCTACAAGTAGCCCCAAGCTAACCCTTTGAGCCTGCTACTTAGTATAAAGCTTACTTAAAGATGATGAGAGAAAAATAAGGAATTATGTCATATCATGTCTAACTGAAATCCGAATGAGTACTGTAAAAGTAACAAAATACTTCAAATCTAAATATACTGACCATCTAGTCTGATAAAGTCTCTACTACTCAACAAACTAGAGAGCCATTGGGACAGATCCCCAACTAAATCAAACCGAACTAAAAGTAGTAGAACAACTTATAAATATACTGAAGTGTCTAGAGATAGGTCCTCGAACCATGAGGACTTACCACAGTGGAGGTGTAGATAAAGGTACTTGAGATCAGTGATGCTGCTGGGACTGAGCACCTGAACCTACATTATAAGACAATGTAGCACACAGACGTATATGTGGATCAACACTTGGGAATGTACTGAGTATATGGGGGTGTATGCAACTAAATATCAATACAATAGATCTTTACGAAAAACATACATGGTTTTGTAGATGACTCGCATAGCTTGAATAAAACTCTCATAAATCATGAATAATGAAATATGTAGTATAATTCACGGGAGCCATTACACTTCATTCTAAATCTGTATTCTTTCTTTGATCTCAAGCTTGCAAACTGTTGAACTCTTAAAATAACAACTTTTTGAACATGCACTTTAGTCTTTTGAAAACATGGAACTTCTTTGAAACTCAAGGACTTAAAACCTTAATAACTTTAAGACTTGAGACTCTAGGAAACTTGGGAGTTTATTCTAACCGACATAAACCATGTGAGCTATATGGAGTCCAACGTCTTGCCCACGTTGGGGAGAGCTGTTCTATCCTTGCCATTGGAGTAGAACCTTTTACTTTTAGTGATCACTAGCTTTGGGGTAAATCAAATCCTACGGTGGCTCGTATTTCTGGGGTATGAGACCTTGGAATCAAGCCCAACTCGGTGCTAAATACTACTCCCTTACTTAAGCTCAGAACTTTTAAGAAAAATCCACCTTAAACAACTCAGAAATATGCAATGGAAGCCAACTATGCTTCCCTTTAGCTTAAATCAAATGGTGTGGATTTTCTTTCTTAGCTTAGGATTAAAATCAACTCTTTTCTTGAAACTTTGGTAGACTATCACCAATAGGCTTTAAAACTTTAATAGCATGGAAATATCAATACACTTCTTGAAACACTTTAGAAAGTATCAACAATTCATTCTTGGACTTAAGGCATGTATATTCTTAAAGGATCACAATTTTACAATAAAGCTTAATTCATGACACCAATCCTGGAAACCCTTGAAAATATCACATCAATATAGGAATGTGCAATTTATAGCATGAATTATCAATTCAAATCATAAATAAGCAAAATAATCATGCAATTCAAAGCTTGAACAACTTATCAATTCATATTCTCCAAAATAATATAATTTGGGTACAGACCCACTTGCAAATACATGAAATTCATTTATAAAAATCAAATCTTTGGGCACAAGAATGAAAGAAATGTTCTTTTTCAAACCCCACAACTTTGAATTAGGAGCTTGGATGAACTCTAGATCTTGGGACTCTATTCGTACACTTGAATGGATATTCTTGATGCTCTTGGTCTGAGGGATCCAATTCTTGAATCAATTTGAAGAATTAATTATGAACTTAGGAGATTCTTGGACTTAGGTTTGGATGCTTAGGGTTTTTAATTTAAGAGAATTTTTTAGAAAAGTCGTATAGATGCTTGGAATGACCTTGGATTAGGTGTTTGGACGATTTAAGGGGCTTGGAAAAAGTCCAAAGTGCCCTTTTTAACTTCTGTATGAAGCTGGAAAAATTGAACTGGAAAACCTGATTTTATGGGCCACCGTGACGCGCTACTATCGCGGTGGCTCACTGGAATTTGACAAACGGGATTCTGGGGGTCACCGCGATGCGGTGCTATCACGTTGTCCCACTGGTTGGGACCTGAAACTTCAGCGCAATGCACCGCTATGACGGAGTTCCACTAGAAATCGACAATTATCAAATAGACCCTCTCCGCGATGCGCCAAGCACAAAAATGACGTTGTTTTACGACTAGGACTTAAATTAGCCATAACTTCGTGCTCGGTTATTGGATTTGGGTGGATCTTATATCGTTGGAAAGCTAATTAAATTTCCCACATGATAAAAAGTCAAAATTAGGGAAATTCTATATGGTTTAAACACTACTCACTTAAGAAGTCATTCCTTAACCTTCTCGAGGCAAAATTAAGCTTAAGAAAAGTTTGGTGTATTATAAACTAGGGATGAATGAATGAGCTCACAGGGTCAACTACAACTTCAATTGAGTTTTTTGGCAATTGCATGATAAGACGGTATTGCGTTCCTCCCGACAAAAGTCGTTGATCGATCACTCTGAGCTGAACCGATTCTTACTACCTTATATGTTCAATTAATACCTTAATTGAATAATCTAGGACTAAGGGGTCATTTGGTTTGAAAATGGTTATCTCGGGATAACTAATTATCCTGGGATAAAATAAAAGAACACATTTTCCTTTGTTTGATTGGAGGGATTAATCCAACCCGGGATAACTTATCCCACCATTTTCCCCTTAGTCCCGGGATAACTTATCCTATATACATGGTGGGATAAGTTATCCTGGGTAATCCCGAGATAACTAATCTCGGTATTAATTATTCCGGGATAACCATTTTCAAACCAAACGACACCTAAAGGTGAGTTCTCATAGGGTCAACTACAACTTTAATTGAGTTTTTTGGCAATTGCATGATGAGACGGTATTGCGTTCCTCCCGACTAAAGTCGTCGATCGATCACTCTGAGCTGATCCGATCCTTACTACCTTATATGTTCAACTAATATCTTAATTAATTAAACTAGGACTAGGGGTGAGTTTTCATAATGTCAACTACAATAGATGACAATGCCTATTTGATAATTTACAATAGATGGTTAATCTATTACGATATATGACTTAATCCATTTGATAATTTACAACAGATGGGTAATCTGTCGCAATAGATGACTTAATCTGTTTGGTAGTTTACAACAGATTTGTGATATGGTGTAACAAGTGACATAATCTGTTTGATAGTTTAAATAGATGCGTAATATGTTGCAACAGATTACCTAATCTGTTTGATTTAATCCAACAGAAAAGACATCTGTTGCAACAAGTTGAACATTTGTTTATATATAATTTCAATTGAGTTCATATGTTAGACTAATACCTTAATTGAATGTGAGTTATCATAGGGTCAACTACAACTTCAATTCAGTATTTTGGCAATTGCATGATGAGACGGTACTGTGTTCCTCCCAACCAGAGTCATCGATCGATCACTCTGAGCCGAACCGATTCTTACTACCTTATATGTTAGACTAATACCTTAATTGATTAATCTAAGACAGAGTACTAATACCTTAATTAAATAATCTAGGACTAGGGGTGAGTTCTCATATGGTCAACTACTACTTCAATTGAGTCATTTAGAAATTGCATAATGAGACGGTATTGCGTTTCTCCCGACCAGAGTCATCAATCGATCACTCTGAGCCAAATCGATTCTTACTACCTCACATGTTAGACTAATACCTTAATTGATTAACCTAGGACAGAGTACTAATACCTTAATTGAATAATCTGAAACTAGGGGTAAGTTCTCATATGGTCAACTATTGATTAATCTAGGACTAGGGGTGAGTTCTCATAGGATCAGCTACAACAGATGGCAATGCCTATTTGATAATTTACAATATATAGGTAATCTGTTGCGATATATGATAATCCATTTGATAATTTACAATAGATGGGTAATCTGTCGCAACAGATGACTTAATCTGTTTGATAATTTACAACAGATTCATAATCTGTTGTTACATAATCTGATTGATAATTTACAACAGATGCAAAATCTGATGCAATATGTTGAACATTTATTTTTATACATTTTCAATTGAGTTCATATGTTGGACTAATAGTACCTAAATTGATTAATCTAGGACCAGGGGTGAGTTCATAGGGTGAACTAGAGTACTCGGTCAACTACAACTTCAATTGTTTATATACAATTTCAATTGAGTTCATATGTTAGACTAAATAGTACCCTTTTCGAAATTGCATAATCGGACGGTTGAAAATTACGCATATTTTTTATAATTTTAAAAATAATTAAGATCAATTCAGATCAAATTAACATTTTCAAAACTTGTCATTCTTTTCCAAAATACAAATCAACCCATACAGAACGTTTCATCATTTTAAATCTCGAGTTCTCACTCTTTCTGTCTTATTCCCACTAAACAAAACAATATAGACAACAACTACTCAACAAATTTGCTCAACCCTTCACAACAGATCGATTTTCTTCTCATTTTTTACCACATAGGTGTTATTTTCGACTTTATTCTTACTTGTATCAGTCATTTTCTTTGTCTTCATAGGCAACAGAGTTCGAGAAGAGTTCTATATTTGTTATTTTTTTCTAAAAAATAAGGGCTTTTAAATTAATGATGAAAAATAAAATTTTTAATTGTATTATCTTCGAGAATGGGTTTATAATTTTGAGTTTTGATGGTAAAATCACAGGAAGAACTCGAGAAATCCCTATTTTTCATTGCAGTGTTTCGTTGATTATCATGGTATTATTGGATGGTGTTTGTGGTTTTGGTGATAGTGGTGGTAGTGGTCGTCGTGGTGGCACTGGTGGTGGCATTGGTTGGTGGTGTTTGTGGTGGCTGTCGATGGTGTCGGTATTCGTGGTGTTTATTTGTGGTGGCTGTCCGTGGTGTCGGTATTTGTGATGTTTGCTTATAGCATTGGTTGGTGGTGTTTGTGGTGGTGGCTGTTAGTGTGTCAGTATTCGTGGTGTTTGTAATATATTTTTTAAAATTTATGCATACATCAATTGCAATGTAATTTTTATTTTTCTGTTATTTATAGGTAAAACATGTCTCTCAAAAGAAAAGAAAGTGAAAGTGGATCAATATCTGACCACCCAAAAAAATGCTACTGTACAGAGGGATTCGGAGGAGCTTCCTGAACAATCTCAGTCAGGGAAAAGTGAAACTAAGAAGAAATGTGAAAACAACGTTGGGGGAGGTGGACAAAGGTCTGTAGATGGTGATGAAGAAAATAAAAGTGAGAAAGAGGAGGAATTGGAGAATGAGAAAGAGAAAGAGGATGATCATCAACTTGATGATAATGGATCACTAATGGGGCATGAATTAATATCGACATCCCAGCATGATCCTGTCAAAACTTTTAGTATTGACAGGTTTCAAGTTGCGATTCCGATAAATTAACCAGAAGCAAAACAACTAACTGGTCAAATTGTACTTAAATATCAGATGGGGAAATTTTTTGAACATTTTATGAAAATTATGAAGAACGAAAACATAGGCGGACTTTTTAAGAAGAGCTACTTTGGACGCTTTCTTGAGCTGCCTGAGGACCCCTCTTCCCATATCTGTTACCCTATGATGATGGTATATGGTCTTCTCAAGTGCAGGATCAAGTACGTGGGGCATGATAAAGATCCGAAGAAGGGGGCAAAAAGAAAATGGATGAAATCAGGATCAACTACTGTGGCATACCTGTTTGTTTTGGCTTGCAAGAGTTTGCCATAGTGACGGGCTTGATATGCCATCATCTAGAAGAACCACCACCCTGCAAAAGATCCAAGGTAAGAAAATGCAAGGAAAAAATAAATGAGTTGTTTGACATTGCTCGATGTGGCTACAAAGCATCGGATTTATTGACAGATCTCGAGGACAAAACCATACCAAAGCAGTACAGGGAGCAATTGTGCTTAGTTTGGTTTGCCCATTCGGTTATATTGGCAAGAGACGACAAAAGGTCATAGAAGATGATTTGTTGGCGCGTGCTGAGGATTTTGATAAATTCAAAAATTATCCTTGGAGATATGACAACTTTTACTTGACTGTCCAATATTTACTGACAAAGCTATCCCCAGGGATGACCACATTATACGGCTTTCCTTGGTCTTTCATGGTAAAATTAATCACTAAATTTACTCATACATTAATTTATATTGAATATTGTTATTATGACTTTTTTTTGCTTGCTTCCTGTTTACATTTTTTAGGCTTGGGAATTTGAAGCCATTCCTCCCCTCCGAAAGCAGTTAATGGATTACCCAGATGAGGTTTCTCATCCAAGGATGTTTAGGTGGCTGGATGCAAAGAGCAACACCAATATTAAGGAGACTGATCTCTTTAACCCTCCGGATGATGCAGTACGTCTTCTTCAAGTAAAATAATTTTACTCAAAGAAAGATATTAAACATATGTTATATCCAGTGCATTAGATAACATCTGATGCACTAGATGGGACATCTGTTATGACAGGTTGCCCGTCCTGTGCCAATCGGTGCAATAGATGGATAATATGTTGTGACAGATAATTAATATCTTACATCAGATTACCCATCTGCTGCTTTGGTTCTCTGAACCTGACTCCTATTAGATTAACCATCTACTGTAAATTATGCAAGAGATGTGTAATCTAATAACATATTGTTCATCAGTTGTAACGTACAGATCATCTGTTGCATAACAGATTACCCATCTTGTGCAACTGTTGCAACAGATGATTAATATTTTGCATCAAATTATCTATGTGTTGCTATGTTTCTCTGAACCAAACTCAAACGGATTTTAACCATATACTGCAAACTATGTAACAGATGGGCCTTTTTTTTTAAATATAACCCAACTGTGAAAATTATTATATTATATGATTTAAGTGCATCTGTTTTTTTTTCTTTTTTATAAGTTGTGCATCCATGGATCGTGCCTACTGAGGAGGAGTCGGTGATGACTTTTTATATTACTCTAGGTCATGTTGATACTATAGCAGACCCAATGGTGGAGTTAATAAAGAAGGAATTGACTAGAGCAATAGTCATAAGAAGAGCAGTTAGACAAGGTCAGTCTAATATCGAGGCTTTTCATAACCAACCTACTAAGGCAGATCCGGGTGCTTCTTATGGTGGAGTTGTTGGTGTTGATAGAAAGCATGCTGATGCTGCTACCACTCATGATGATGAGCATGTTGATGCTCAAGAAAGAATAAATATGTTTGAAAACACCCCTTTTTACCCTTACACATGCCTCTCTCATCCCTTTTCACCCTCATGTTCTCGTTGCGAATGTGAAGAGTGCAAGGACAGACAGGATAAATACTTTAAAAAGTAGAGACTATCTCTAAAGCTATCGAGGAATTCAAATCCAAGAGGTGTGTCATACCATCCAAGAAGGTGATAGAGTCACACACTCCTACAGTGTTGGTTAGGAGAAAGAAAAGAGAAATTAGAGATGTACTCTCCGGTCGAAAATCAAAAGAAATTGTAATTCCTCCCTCTCTAAAAGCTGTTGAAGTTCAGGGGCCAGTCAAGAAGGTGGACATATACGCGAAACTTGGC
>NW_025840315.1:0-2352 GCF_002878395.1 Capsicum annuum | reverse complement strand
TTAGATTATTCATAAAAATTATCAAACAGGACTTCCCACTATTGCAATAGATTAGACTTAGATTATTAGATTATTAGATTATTCAAACAGGTCTTCCCACTGTTGCAACAGATTGACAATCTAATCTATTGCATTATAAATAACTCAAATTTCATCAGAAAAAAATTATTGCCACTACATGTACATGTAATAAAGTAAAGGGTGACTTGAAATTAAAAATCCCATAAGCCCAGACCTCTTGTAGGTTTGCCAAAGCATTGACACACAGAAAAGTCATTGGCTCGGCCATTTCTGTGCTGGTCAGCAAATATTTGATATGTGCAAGAGCGTGCGAGCCGCTCGCTTTAGCGGCATCATCTTTTGGAAGGATCATTCCCCTATTTCGACCTTCAAAATCCCATGATTTCTTCATCAATACTTCCTTTAGCAAAGGATTCATCAGTTTACTCTCCCTCAATAAGATGGGCAACAACACCATCAGTGGCTTTACAAGGAGAAAAAGATCGAAATCATCGATGAGAGGTACGTTGGAGTCATAAACATTTATCTTTTCCTCCTCGAGTAGTATCTCAACAGTCCAATAATATATGTCATTCACGCTGATGACTAGAGGAATCCTTTTTGCCTCGGTCCAACTCTTGCTGTGTGGATTTGGCCTGTCCCCTCTAATATATCTTAACGTTTCTTCTTCATTCAAGACCAGCGTAGGAACTAGGAAATAAAGTCCCACGCTAAGGGATAACGCCTCTCCATTGAGTTGATCGTACCTATCCTTGAGCTTCTTGCAGAAGTCGAGGTCCATTATCTTATCGGCAGCATCATAAGCTTCCCGATACGTTAATTGCCTTTTCCTCATGAGGTAGAGAATTATGTCAACATGCTGTGAGATAAGAAGTCAATTTTTAAATAGGTTAGTAATTGTAAAGATGCAATGGATGGTCTATCTGTTGCATAGGGTTCTCTAAATCAATAATCCAATGCAACTTATGCAATAGATGGATAATAAGTTGCAACAGAACCACAACCAATTACACCAGTATACCTAGCTGTTGCAACAGATGTGAAATCTGTTGCGTAGATTCTTCTTCATGGGGTAGATTAGAAGGGCTAGGTTAGGAAAAGTAAACTTGCCTTGTCATCGTATAGCATACGCATATCAGTCATAGTCTGGAAATCTTGGGGGGAAAAGGGAGGCCTGGGGTAATCTGGTGCACCTGGCTTGGCATTCTTGGCCTATCACAGATCCCTCTTCTCTTCGGCGCCAAGTTTCGTATATATGTCCACCTTCTTGACTGGCCCCTGAACTTCAACAGCTTTTGGAGAGGGAGGAATTGCAATTTCTTTTGATTTTCGAGGGGAGAGTACGTCTCTAATTGCTCTTTTCTTTCTCCTAACCAATGCTGTAGAAGTGCGTAGATCCCTCACCTTCTTGGATGGTATGACACACCTTTTGGATTTGAATTTTTTGATATCTTTGGAGATAGCCTCTACTTTTTCAAAGAGTTTATCCTATCTGTCCTTGCACTCATCGCATTCGCAATGAGAACATGAGGGAGAAGAGGGGTGAGAGGGACCTGTGTAAGGGCGAAAAAGGGTGTTTTCAAACATATTTATTATTTATTGAGCATCAACATGCTCATCATCATGAGTGGTAGCAGCATCAGCATGCCTACCACCAATACCAACAATTCCACCAGAAGAAGCACCCGGATCTGCCTTAGTAAAAGGTTGGTTATGAAGAGCCTCAACATTAGGCTGACCTTGCCTAACTGCTCTTCTTATAGCTATTGCTCCAGCCAATTCCTTCTTTATTAACTCCATCATTGGGTCTGCAATAGTATCAACATGACCTAGAGTAATATAAGAAGTCATCACCGACTCCTCCTCAGTAGGCACGATCCATGGATACACAACCTATAAAAAAAGATAGATGCATTTAAATCATATAATATAATAATTTTCACAGTTGGGCTACATTTAAAAAAAAGACCCAACTGTTGCATAGTTTGCAGTATATGGTTAAAATCCGTTTGAGTCTGGTTTAGAGAAACAGAGCAACACATGGATAAATCTGATGCAAAATATCAATCATCTATTACAATAACTGCACAAGATGGGTAATTTGTTATGCAACAGATGATCTGTACGTCGCAACAGATGAACGATATGTTATCAGATTAAATATTTGTTGCATAATTTGCAGTAGGTGGTTAATCTTTTAGGAGTTGGGTTCAGAGAACCAAAGCCACAGATGGATAATCTGATGCAAGATATACCCCATCGCAATAGATGTCCCATCTGGTGCATCAGACATAATATCTCAAGCACCAGATATAACATCTGTTCAATATC
>NW_025840314.1:0-8133 GCF_002878395.1 Capsicum annuum | reverse complement strand
TTCTTAAAAGTGTTTTGAGAAAAAACGTATTTTGCTACTTTCAAAACCTTGGTCAAACACCTTAAGTTTTTTTAAAAAAAATACTTTTGGCAAGAAAATAAATTTAGCCTAATAACAGAATTTTTGCTTAGTTAATTAGTAAAAAGCACTTTTAAGCAGTAATTAGTATTTTATTAAAGTTTTTAAAAGTGTTTTTAGTGTATTTTCTTAAAAAAAAATTGAGAAAAAACATCTTTTGCTACTTTCAAAATCTTGGTCAAACACCTTAAGTTTTTTTTTTAAAAACGCTTTTGGCAAGAAAATAAATTTGGCCTAATAACAAAATTTTTGCTTAGTCAATGATTAAAAAGAACTTTCAAGCAATAATTAGTATTTGATTAAATTTTTTAAATGTGTTCTTAGTGTATTTTCTTAAAAGTGTTTTGAGAAAAAACATCTTTTGCTACTTTTAAAATCTTGATCAAACACCTTAAGTATTTTTTAAAAAGCACTTTTGGCAAGAAAATAAATTTGGCTGAATAACAGAATTTTTGCTTAGTCAATTATTAAAAGAATTTTTAAGCAGTAATTAGTATTTGATTAGAGTTTTTTAAAAGTGTTTTTAGTGTATTTTCTTAAAAGTGTTTTGAGAAAAAACATCTTTTGCTACTTTCAAAACCTTGGTCAAACACCTTAAGTTTTAAAAAAAAAAATACTTTTGGCAAGAAAATAAATTTGGCCGAATAACAGAATTCTTGCTTAGTCAATTATTAAAAGAACTTTTAAGCAGTAATTAGTATTTGATTAAAGTTATTTAAAAGTGTTTTTAGTGTGTTTTCTTAAGAGTGATTTGAGTAAAAACATCTTTTGCTACTTTCAAAACCTTGATCAAACACCTTAAGTTTTTAAAAAAAATTACTTTTTGCAAGAAAATAAATTTGGCCTAATAACAGAATTTTTGCTTAGTCAATTATTAAAAGAACTTTTAAGCAGTAACTAGTATTTGATTAAAATTTTTAAAAGTGTTTTTAGTGTATTTTCTTAAATGTGTTTTGAGAAAAAAGATCTTTTGCTACTTTCAAAACCTTGGTCAAACACCTTAAGTTTTTTAAAAAAAGCACTTTTGGCAAGAAAATAAAGTTGGCCTAATAACATAATTTTTGCTTAGTCAATTATTAAAAAGCACTTTTAAGAAGTAACTAATATTTGATTTTTTGCTACTTTCAAAACCTTGGTCAAACAACTCAAGTTTTTTTAAAAAAACACTTTTGGCAAGAAAATAAATTTGGCCTAAAGGCCACATACTTGTGTGAATATTGCTCAAGCAAATTTTGAACTATTAAACATTGACATAAAGTAGACTCTTAACTTTACACAACAGACTTCCTTGCAACCAACATATGACAACTTCTGACGAAAATATCACGCTAATGTAAATTTCTATGGCCCACATAATTAATTTATTTATTAGTTTAATAATAATTGAATAAGTTAAATCCTAAATCAGTATGGAAAAGTTACCTAGTAGGATTAAACTACTGACTAATCTGTTAGTAGGATAATTACTGACTCCTAGTAGGATAATTACTAACAGTTAGTGGATAATTATTGTATCCACTAATCACATTGACGGAACGTGAAAACATAACTGACTATTCCCTATATTATAAAAGGGGGTCCTCTCTCTGCCTAAAGAAGAATAAGCCCCATCGTATTTTATTCTGTAAAATAAGACAAAGAGAGAGAAACAGTATTCTGTTCTTGGTTAAATAAGTGTGCTTTCGCTAAACTTTGCCAACAAAAAACCATAGAGAATTAGGTAAGTAATTCATTACTGAATTACTGGTATCAGAGCAAGGTTTTCGAAACTAGTGATTTTCCATTAAAATTAATGTTTCTCCAAATCTTGTGAATTTTAATTATGTTTGTTAGAAATTTCACAATTACTGAATAACGAAATTTGCATATTAAGAATTGAAACAGTCGATGTATGGTTCCGTACTTAAAGTGATGATTTATATCTATATGTAATGTGAATATATGTTTTCGTACTAATGTGAGTATATGTCTGTCGAGAATTTTTATTCAATAAACTTGAAAAGGAGTAAAATACTGTATGTTCACAATTTTGTAATTTCTGAATGATGCCACGGGTCCCATAATTTACATGCACATAGCCCATTAAGAAAGTAACCCAAGATTTGATTTCTTAGAAGATTTGCTACTCACGTGATTCCTTGTTTCACCAATTAAATAAATAAATAAAATTTATTGAAGTCGGAATTTTCTATTTTATATGGAAACACCGCATGTCCTAGTAGAGTTTTATTTAAACAGTGCCCATTTTATTTTCTCTTTTATACTATAATTGTGATATTATTTTGGATCTTTTGGAATTATATATACAAGATCGTTAATCACCAAAGTGGTCGGATTTTTATGAAATTAATTCCAAATAAAGATTAAATTTAAATTAATTGCCCATTAATCTTGATGCTTATAAATGATGTATCAATTATGGGTAAATTAAAATTTTAGTTATAAGACATTTATGAATCACCCAAAGGTCGATTATTTGTTCTTATAACCGATAAATATTAAGGAGATAATTTTGATGTATCGTTAATTTTATTTATTTATCCAAAGAAAATAAATATTATTAATTGATGCGTTAAATATTATCGATTTGTGTTAAATATACTTTTAAGCATCATTATGTTTAAAGTTGTATTTTGATGTTTCTCCCAAAGGAGAACATCAATATACATTTAAGAAAATTAATTTTGAATTTGATAGTGTGTTTAAACTCGTAACTCAAAGCATTAACAAATGAGCATGTTTTATTTGCAGCATTTGCTCTTCATTCGCATTCTGCCTGTGTTACGACTTTTAACGGACTTAACTTTTTAGATTGGTGCAAACAGATCAAATTTCATCTAGGGGTTTTAGATCTTGATGTTACACTTTACTCTGAGAAGCCAACTGCTATTACTGAAGCTAGCAGTGAGGAAGAAAAGTTCTATTATAAGCATTGTAATCTGTCTAACATATTAGTCTTAATGTTCATGCGAATGAATATTGCAGGCAACATTAAGACTACTCTTTCCAAAATTGAAAATGCAAAAGAACTTCTAAAACTTGTGGAAGAGTCTTGTTAAACTGCTGATAAGTCTCTTGCTGGGACACTAATGAGTACTTTGACCACCATGAAGTTTGATGGTTCACGTATTATGCATGAGCATGTCATTGAAATGACAAACATAGCAGCAAGACTTAAGTCATTGGGAATGGAAGTGGAACAAAATTTCCTTGTGCAGTTCATCATCAACTTATTACCGTCTGATTATGGTCCTTTCCATATGAACTACAACACCATGAAAGATAAATGAAATGTGCATGAATTGCATGGTATGTTGGTTCAAGAGGAAGCGGGGCTGAAGAATCAAGGAACCCACTCCATTAATTATGTAAATCATCAAGGAGCTGAAAAGAAATGAAAGAAGCATGGTAAGGGACAACAGAAGCAACTTAATGTCAATGAGTCTTCATCTCAAGTACGTAAAAAAGGGAACAAGAATAGAAATTGTCATTTCTGTGGAATATCTGGACACTTTCAGAAAGATTGCCTGAAACGTAAGGCATGGTTTGAGAAGAAAGGTAAGCCTTGTGCTTTTACATGTCTCGAATCAAATTTAACTTAAGTTCCTTATAATACTTGGTGGATTGACTCTGGTTGTACTGTTCATGTTTCTAATACTATGCAGAAATTCCTTACAATCCAAACCATAAACAAGAATGAAAGATTTATTTACATGGGGAATAGAGTGAAGGCTCTAGTTGAAGCTGTCGGGACTTATCGTCTTATTCTCGATACTGGACGTCACTTAGATTTAGTAGAAACTTTTTATGTTCCTTCTCTTTCGAGAAATTTAGTTTCTTTGTCTAAGTTGGATAAGGCTGGATATTCCTTTAATTTTGGTAATGAATGTTTTAGTTTGTTTAAACATAATTATCTCATTGGTACTGGTACTCTTTGTGATAACTCATACAAACTGAATCTTGATAATCTGTTTGCCGAAACACTCTTAACTCTGCATCATAATGTTGGAACCAAACAAAGTTTGGTGAATGAACAATCTGCTTACTTGTGGCATAAATGTTTAGGTCATATATCTAAAGAAAGGCCGGAAAGATTAGTTAAGAATGAAATTCTTCCAAATTTAGATTAGACTGACCTTAATATTTGTGTAGATTGTATTAAAGGAAAATAAATAAAACACACAAAGAAAGGAGCCACAAGAAGCACACAACTTCTTGAAATTATACACACTGGTATAAGTGGTCCTTTTGATATCACGTCTTTCAATAAAGAAAAATATCTTATCACTTTTATTGATGACTTTTTACGTTATGGATATATCTATTTGTTGCATGGAAAATCTCAAACGATTAATTCCTTAGAGGTATTTATTACTGAAGTTGAAAGACAACTAGATAGAAAGGTGAAAATAATCAGGTCTGATAGAGGTGGTGAATATTATGAAAGATATGATAAAAGTGGACAACACCCAGGTCCATTTGCTAAATTCTTCGAAAAGCATGGCATATGTGCTCAATACACAATGCCTAGCACACCACAACAAAATGATGTGTCAGAAAGGCTTAATCGTACATTAATGGATATGGTTAGGAGTATGTTAAGTAATTCATCTTTACCACCTTCTTTATGGATGTATGCTTTAAGGACTGTCGTTTACTTGCTAAACAGGATTCCTAGTAAACAGTTCCAAAGATACCTTTTGAACTGTGGACTGGTAGAAAACCTAGTTTGAGGCACCTGCATGTTTGGAGTTGCCCGACAGAAGTTAGAGTATACAATCCACAAGAAAAGAAATTGGATTCAAGAACAATCAGTGGTTTCTTTATTGGATATCTAGAAAAATCAAAAGGGTATAGATTTTACTGTCCTAATCATAGTACGAGAATAGTTGAAACTGAAAACGCTAGATTCATTGAGAATGATGAAGTTAGTGGGAGTAAAGAACCACGTAATGTAGAAATTAAAGAAGTTAGGGTGAAAATTCCTCTACCTTGTACTTCTTTTAAATTTGTTGTCCCTGAAGCTGTTGCACAACAAAGTAATCAACAAGAACAACAAATTAATGCTCCTACTAATGAAGTCATAATTGATGAACCTGTAGTAGATGAACCACAAGAAGTAGCATCAAGAAGATCTCAAAGACAAAGAAATTTGTTATTTCTGGTGATTATTTGATATATCTACATAAGTCAAAAACTGACTTGGGAATTGATGATGATCCAGTTTTATTTTCACAAGACATTAAAAGTAATAATTCTGATAAATGGATAAATGCTATGAAAGATGAGTTAAAATCTATGGAACAGAATGAAGTTTGGGACCTTGTTGAATTACCCGAAGGTTGCAAAAGAGTTGGGCGTAAATGGGTCTTTAAGACTAAACGCGACTCAACTGATAACATCGAACGTCACAAGTCCAGACTTGTTGCCAAAGGTTTCACTTAAAAGGATGGAATTGATTATAAAGAGACGTTTTCACCTATCTTTAGAAAAGATTCACTCAGAATTATAATGGCCTTGGTAGCTTATTATGACTTAGAGCTACATCAAATGGATGTGAAAACAGCCTTTCTGAATGGAAATTTGGAGGAAGAAGTTTATATGAATCAACCTAAGGGGTTTTCTATTAAAGGAAAGGTATACATGGTGTGTAAACTTAAGTAGTTAATATACGGACTTAAGCAAGCTTCCCGACAATGGTATCTTAAGTTTAATGAAACGATTGTCACCTTTGGATTTAAAGAAAATACGGTTGATCAGTGTATATATCTGAAGGTCAGTGGGAGTAAGTTTATTATGTTATTCTTGTATGTTGATGACATCTTTGTTGCTACTAATGATCTTCGTTTGTTACATGATACCAAGAAATATCTCTCTAACAACTTTGAAATGAAAGACATGGGTGAGGCATCCTATGTGATTGGAATAGAAATATTTTGAGATAAATCACAAGGATCGTTGGGATTATCTAAAAAAAACCTATATTAATAAAGTATTAAAGAGATTTAGAGTGGAAAAATCCTCATCAAGTCCCGTTCCAATTCAAAAAGGAGATAAGTTTAGTCTCAATCAATGTCCAAAGAATGACTTGAAACAAAAGCAAATGAAAAATATTCCTTATTCATCAATAGTTGGGAGTCTTATGTATGCCCAAATATGTACAAGGCCAGATATCAGTTTTGTTGTTGGGCCGATATCAAAGTAATCCCAAAATGGATCACTGGAAGGCTGCAAAGAAAGTGTTGCGATACTTACAAGGAACGAAATATCATATGCTCACTTATAGAAGATCTGCTCATCTAGATGTGATTGGATATTCAGATTCAGATTATACTGGTTGTGTGGATACAAGAAAATCCACATTTGAATATTTGTTTCTGTTAGCTGAAGGAGCAATATCCTGAAAGAGTGCGAAGTAGTCTGTTATAGCTGCATCCACTATGGAAGCCGAGTTTGTGGCATGCTTTGAGGCCACAGTCAAGGCTAATTGGTTGCGAAATTTTATTTCAGGACTTGGACTAGTCAACAATATAGTCGGCCGCTGAAAATTTACTGTGATAATACCGCCGCTGTTTTCTTCTCTAAAAATGATAAGTATTTGAAAGGTGCTAAGAATATGGAATTGAAATGCTTTTCGGTTAAAGAAGAAGTCCAGAAACATAAAGTGTCAATTGAACATATTAGCACTAAGCTTATGATTGTTGATCCTTTGATGAAAGGATTACTGCTCAAAATATTTGTTGAACATATTGAAATGATGGGTCTTATTGATATCAATGAATGATATATGTAAATACTTTATTATGTTTATGTAATTGACACTTTGAGCTCAAATTATATATGTTTCTGTTGTTACCTGTTTTCTCTTGTATACATAATATTGTGAATAATGATGACAGGTTCTGACTTAGATAAGGTATTCTAAGTATTATCGTTGGACCCATTATGTATTTGAAAGGTTATGTTAGGTAATAGACTAATATTATAGTACATGGAAGGAACTATGTCGATAAAGTGATGTACAACCGCCATGACTCATTTTAGTTGATTTATTTAACGATGACAAATGATATTAGATTTAACGTTAATAGTGTACATGATTGACGTACATATTAAACCATTAAATTAACATTGTGTGTGCCAAGTGGGAGAATGTAAATTTCTATGGCTCATATAATTAATTTATTTACTGGTTTAATAATAATTGAATAAGTTAAATCCTAAATCAGTATGGGAAAGTTACCTAGTAGGATTAAACTACTGACTAATCTGTTAGTAGGATAATTACTAACTCCTAGTAGGATAATTACTGACCGTTAGTGGATAATTATTGTATCCACTAATCACGTTGATGGAACGTGAAAACATAACTGACTATTTCCTATATTATAAAAGGGGGTCCTCTCTATGCCAAAAGAAGAATAAGTTCCATCGTATTTATTCTGTAAAGTAAGTCAAAGAGAGAGAAACA
This sequence comes from Capsicum annuum, assembly GCF_002878395.1. Lineage (NCBI taxonomy): Eukaryota > Viridiplantae > Streptophyta > Magnoliopsida > Solanales > Solanaceae > Capsicum > Capsicum annuum. The sequence goes on along the minus strand of NW_025840314.1, from coordinate 584 downwards.
GTATTTTGTTCTTGGTTAGATAAGTGTGCTTCCGCTAAACTTTGCCAACAGGAAACCATGGAGAATTCAGGTAAGTAATTTATTACTGAATTACTGTAACTTTGTTTATGTGAAAATCATGTAGTTCCAAGTTTTTGAATAATTTCTAGGATTTTTTATGTTATTGTTTAAGCTATACAATCTGTCAAATCCTTACAGCTAAGACTGAAAATCAGGGCGTGGAAGGGAGCAACAGAAAAGAAGTCTCCATGACATGATACATAATACCATTGTTGGCTACACTTGCCCAACTCTAATATTCCTAACATAGGTCGGAATATGACTTTAACCAAGGGGACTTGGTCAAGCCTTCTTAGTCCTTGTGTTCACATGTCAACAACAGATGGAAATTATCGAAAAACTCAGCACTTGGCAGACAACATAACATATATTGCTCTCCATCACATTTATAAGAAGTAATATTATGATTTTATATTACATTTATGTAACACCCCGTACTTAATTACGTGCATTAGCCATTGTTATATGTGTTGGAGTATATGTATTGATCCTAAGTTAGGTATATATGAGTTTAAGTATGAGTT
>NW_025840313.1:0-4650 GCF_002878395.1 Capsicum annuum | reverse complement strand
AAGTGGAATTGTGAAAGTTATTCTTTCGAATGATTTAAATGATATTTACATTATGAGAATTGATATTCTTGATGAACTGAAAGTGATTGACAAATTTATTGTACTTATTTCACCCTCTCATGATTATGATGATTTTCTTCGGGCTATGTGAGTCTTTCATACATCCTGCATATTTCTTATAAATATTTATGATGATGATGTTTATACAACTGCATACACCCCTATATACTTGGTTGCTTTCTATGGTCCTGACCCACATCTTCGGATGTGGGCTGTATTTTCTCGGAATGTAGGTTTAGGTGATCAGTTCCAGGTTTGACAGTGATTCTTCAGGCTTGCTGTTCTACATCCTTTGTTGTGGTAAGTCCTCATGTTCTGAGGATGTGATGTCTGATGTTGGTTTCACGAAATTATTTACATTTGATAACTGAGTATGAGTGAGTTGGGGCATGTCTCAATGGCTCTCTGGTTTTATTGATTTTCTTAGAGGCTTGTCAGACTAGTATAGATGTTGGGAGTTGACTAATAACTCATATTTTGTTATGTTTCTGAAATTCTTTTATTCTTGGATAATGATTACTCTATTGATATTTGAGGGTTATTTATGGAAACCCCGTTTATTTGTGTTGAACTGAATGAAAATGGCTCAAAGGGTTAGCTTGGGGCTACTCGTAGCCTCAAGCACCGTGTGATGCTCCGGGATCTATTTTCTGGGGCTTTACAAACCTGGTATCAGAGCATAAGGTTTTAAGGTGTCCTAGGGAGTCTGACAAGCCGCGTTAAGTAGAGTCTTGATCATCAGTGTGTTGCGTGCCACATCTATGAGTAAGAGGCTGCAAGAAGTTTTAGGAAAAAGTGTGATACTTTCTTTCAGAAGTCTATCGTGCTTAAAGTGTCTCTTTCTGCTATTGATTTATGTTCTCCTCTTTTAGAAGTATGCCTCCACGTTGAGCGAGAAAAAATAATGATGGTCAGCAACCTCAACCCGCTGACCCATTGAATAAAAATGTGTCTCATGTTAAATTTCGGGTAGCCTTTCAAGCGCTGGTACAAGCTGTTACTACAAATGTTCAGGCCAACCCGGCCCCGGCTCCACAATAGTAGGGAGGTGATTCAGCTGCTGCCAGGATCCGTGATTTCATGCAGATGAATCCGCCGAAATTTTATGGGTCCAAGTCTGATGAGGATCCATGCTTGCTTTTAGAAGAGGTACGAAAGATTACTCAGGTAATGCATGTATCTGAGGAACATAGTTTGGAGTGGCTGCGTAAAGGTTGAAAGACCTTGTTTATCACTGGGTTGTTGCTTGGAGGAAAGGTAGAGGTGAGGGAGCTGTCCCTATAACTTGGCAAGAGTTCCAGGATACATTCCTGGATAAGTTTTTCCCTTTGGAGATGAGGGAGGCGAAGGTGGAAGATTTTATGAACCTGCGATAGGGCTCTATGACTGTTAGGGAGTACTGTCTAAAGTTCAATCAATTGGCCAAGTATGATCCTAACTTAGTGGCTGATAATTGGGCTAGTATGAGTAAGTTTGTGACTGGAGTATCTAGTTATGCGGTTAAGGAGTGTAGGTCTGCTATGCTGAATAGTGGGATGAATCTTTCTAGGCTGATAACTCATGCCCAACAGATTGAGGCAGACAAGATTAAGGAGAGAGATAGAATGAGAGGGAATAAGAGAGCTAGGTTCGAGCAGCATGGACAGGGTCAGACTAGATCGTAGGGAGGGAGTCACCCTCAGTATCAGGATCGTTCATCTATGCCAGCACCATCATCTGTTAGTGCTCCCATGCCTAGAGGTAGGAAGGAGAAAGGTAGCAGGTCATATGCATCCAGGTCCCAGTACAGTGCTGGCAGTAAGCAAAATTGTCCCCTGTGTCCTAAGTGTGGTAGGGCTCATTCAGGTTAGTGTTGGGGTAAGAAGAGGGGTTGTTTCTGGTGTAGTGACATGGGTCCCAAAGTTAGAGATTGTCCACAGGATGGAAAAGGGCGTCGTGACTATCGCCTCCAGACCCAGACTCAGACTGTTTGTGCTCCAGTTTCAGCGACTCGCCCAGCCCAGCTCAGGGTGCCTCTTCTAGCAATGCTGGCGGGCAGCGCCAGAATAGATTCTATGCTTTACCATCCCGCCAGGAATAGGAGGACTCTCCCAATATTGTTACTGGTATGCTTCATATATTTTAGTTTGATGTGTATGCTTTGTTGGATCCTGGATCTAGTTTCTCATATGTTACACCTTTGATTGCTGTGAATTTTGAAATGAGTCCTGAGATTATTCCTGAGCCTATCCTTGTTTCTACCCCAGTAGGTGAGTCGATTGTTGCCCATAAAGTGTATAAAAAGTGTCCTGTTACCGTTCTTTATAAAGTCCTGTTGGCTGATCTGATTGAGTTAGACATGGTAGATTTTGATGTGATTCTGGGTATGGACTGGCTATATTCTTCTTATGCCTCTGTTGATTGTCGGACCTGAGTGGTCAAGGTTCAGTTTTTGGGTGCAACCGTGTTTGTGTGGTCTGGGAATTCTGTGTCACCCAAGAGTCATTTTATGTCTTACCTCAAAGCTAAAAAGCTTATTTCCAAGGGGTGTATTTACCATTTGGTTAGAGTCAAAGACACTAAGTCTGAGACTCCAACTCTCCAGTTTGTTAACGTCATTAATGAGTTTTCTGATGTCTTTTCGGATGATATCGCAGGGATACCTCCTAATAGAGAGATAGAGTTCAGGATTGATCTTTTTCTCGATACTCAGCCCATTTCTATTCCTCCTTACAGTATGACCCCTGCAGAACTTAAGGAGTTGAAAGAGCAACTCAAAGATCTACTAGATAAGGGTTTCATAAGGCCTAGTGTTTCTCCTTGGGGTGCTCCTGTGTTGTTTGTGAGAAAGAAAGATGGCTCTTTGCGTATGTGCATTGGTTACCGCCAACTGAATAAAGTCACCATAAAAAATAAGTACCCCCTTCCGAGAATAGATGATTTGTTTGACCAATTTCAAGGTGCAAGTTATTTCTCAAAGATATTCCTTCGTTTCGGCTATCATCAACTCAAAGTTAGGGAGCGTGACATCCCGAAAATTGCTTTCCGAACTCGTTATGGCCATTTTGAGTTTTTTGTTATGTCTTTTGGGTTAACTAATGCCCCAGCAGCTTTCATGGACCTCATGAATAGAGTGTTCAGACCATATCTGGATATGTTTGTCATAGTGTTCATTGATGATATACTGGTGTACTCCTATAGTGAGGATAAATATTCTGATCATCTCCGAACTGTCTTGCAAACCCTTAGAGATCACAAGTTGTTTGCCAAGTTCAGTAAGTGTGAGTTTTGGCTAAGGTCAGTTATTTTTTTGGGTCATATTATTTCTTCCGAGGGTATTAGAGTTGATCCCCAAAAGACCAAAGCTATTAGAAATTGGCCTAGACCTATTTCTCCGATTGATATCCGAAGTTTCTTGGGTTTAACTGGCTATTACCGCCATTTTGTTGAGGGTTTCTCCTCTATAGCGTCTCCTATGACTCGGTTGACCCAAAAAAAAGTGAAGTTCTTGTGGTTCGAATATTGTGAGAAGAGTTTTCAGGAGTTGGAGACTCGACTCACTTCAACCCCTGTTTTGACTTTGCCTGATGGTGTTGATGGTGTTGTGGTGTACTGTGATGCTTCGAGAGTTGGGTTGGGTTGCGTATTAATGCAGAAGGGTAAGGTGATAGCTTATGCTTCTAGACAATTGAAACCTCATGAAAAAAATTACCCCGCCCATGACCTTGAGTTGGCTGCTGTTGTGTTTGCTTTGAAAATCTGGAGACACTATTTGTTTGGTATCCATGTTGATGTTTTCTCTGATCATAAGAGTCTGTAGTATGTGTTTACCCAAAGAGAATTGAATCCTAGGTAGAGACAATGGTTAGAATTGTTAAAGGACTATGATATGAGTGTGATGTACCATCCGAGCAAGGCCAATGTTGTGGCAGATGCCCTAAGTAGAGTGTCCATGGGTAGTGTTTCGCATGTGGTAGAAGGTAAGAAAGAGTTGGCTCGTGATGTACATCATTTGGCTAGATTGGGGATTAGGTTGTTTGATTCTGTTGAAGGTAGTATAGGGGTTCAGAGTAGTTCTGAATCCTCCTTGGTTTCGAAAGTGAAGGAAAAACAATACTTAGATGCTAGTTTGGTCAGACTGAAGGAGTCAGTCAAGGACCAAAAAGTAGAGGTTTTCTCCGTAGGGGGAGATGGTGTGTTGAGATTGCAGGGTAGATTGTGTGTCCCGAATATTGATGATATGAGATAGAGGATTATGGCTGAAGCGCACGGGACACGATATTCTATTCATCCTGGTGCCACCAAGATGTACCAAGACTTGCGAGAAATCTATTGGTGGAGTGGCATGAAGAAAGATAAAGCAGCATTTGTAGCTAAGTGTGCAACATGCCAACAAGTTTAGGTTGAACATCAAAGACCTGGTGGTATGATGCAAGATTTTAGTATTCCCACCTGGAAGTGGGAAGAGATAAATATGGACTTCGTGATTAGTTTACCTCCTTCCCGATGCTATCATGATTCCATTTGGGTTGTGGTTGATAGGTTGACTAAGTCTGCTCATTTCTGCCTGTTCATACTTCATATACTGCTGAGGATTACGCTAGATTGTAT
>NW_025840312.1:0-1078 GCF_002878395.1 Capsicum annuum | reverse complement strand
AAAAAAAATGGTTCCTGAAAAGAACTAATTATTAATAATAATAAAGCTGAAAAATCATGACTTATCATAATATTGATTAATTTAATTAAGTCATAACTTTTTACAGTAATCAAGAATGTCATTAATAAATGGAGGTGAACAGTTGTACTTATAAATCTGCTTTATTAATTTATATAATTAAAAAGTCAAAAAATTTGGATGTCATGAAGATAATATATTTTTTAAAAGAAATATATATATTATATGTTGCAACAGATATATTATCTTATGCAATAGGTTATCTATTTGTTGCAAATCATGACATATCTGTTGTAACACATGATTTATCTGATGCAACAGATATATTATCTGTTGTCCAACTCAGTGTGTAAAAAAAATGATTCCTGAAAAGAACTAATTATTATTAATAATAAAGCTGAAATGTCATGACTTATCATAATATTAATTAATTTAATTAAGTCATAACTTTTTACAGTAATCAAGAATGTCATTAATAAATTGAGGTGAACAGTTGGGCCTTTAAATCTGCTTTATTAATTTATATAATTAAAAAGTCAGAAAATTTGGATGTCATGAAGATAATTTATTTTTTTAAAAAAATATATATACATTATATGTTGCAACAGATATATTATCTGTTGTCCAAAACAGTGTAAAAAAAAGGTTCCTGGAAAGAACTAATTATTATTAATAATAAAGCTGAAAAGTCATGACTTATATTAATATTGATTAATTTAATTAAGTCATAACTTTTTACAGTAATCAAGAATGTCATTAATAAATGGAGGTGAACAGTTGGGCCTTTAAATCTGCTTTATTAATTTATATAATTAAAAAGTCAGAAAATTTGGATGTCATGAAGATAATTTATTTTTTTAAAAAAATATATATACATTATATGTTGCAACAGATATATTATCTGTTGTCCAAAACAGTGTAAAAAAAGTGGTTCCAGGAAAGAACTAATTATTAATAATAATAAAGCTGAAAAATCATGACTTATCATAATATTGATTAATTTAATTAAGTCATAACTTTTTACAGTAATCAAGAATGTCATTAATAAATGGAGGTGAAC
>NW_025840309.1:0-3764 GCF_002878395.1 Capsicum annuum | reverse complement strand
AAGCTCAAATTTGGATGTTCTAGTTTCTAATTATTGATTCCTAGTTTCCTCTAATTGACTTGAGAACTAATTAACAAACTAGTACATTCCTACTAGCTTGTCAATTAGTCACTTGAAGCCTTGTGTTCATGTCAATGTTTGATTGTGTGCTTTTATCGTTTGAATACGTTGTAAATCTTGGATATAGTCCGACGAGAATTCTTTTAGTTTCAAACAAGAATCTATTTTGGGCAAGAGCATACTCATACCTTACGGATTCACGGGTTCCTAGCCAATCTACAACACTTGTGGAACTTGAGTGTGAGTGAACCAAGAGAGTGTGAGTGAGGAGAGGGATTTTAAACTAACTTGTTTGTTGCTTGAGTAGGTGATACCTTGATAATGGAGGGAACCATATCTCAAACCGTGGATTCTAATGAAATGGAGAATATGAGGGTCACTCTTGAGGCTATGACCCGAGCTCTTGAAAGGTTGAGTATGGAAATGAGAGCCATAAGGGGAGAAGTGACAGCTATTAGTGGGAGGTTAGAACAAGTGGAGAGTCAAAGGAACTCTCCTCCTTCTACTCCTCGACATGTTTCATCAAGTGGACATGATAGAAATTCCTTCGCCACCGTTACTCCCGAAATATGGCTACAATTGCCAAATCCTTCACTAGCCCCACTAAATGCCGTAAGCCAAACCACTTATAACCCTCTAAAATGAGACTCCAATAGACCAAACCATTCCCAAATGTCTCAAGTTCCGCAAGAGGTACTCAGACGTCAAATGCCTCTACAAAATCCGAACCCCCCTTCCAAGCTCCACTAAACCAAAGACCACCACCTCCATAAAATCCAATTCCTCCAAATCAAGTTCCAAATGTCCAAAATCATCCCGTCCACCTTGAGGAATATGGTAGAGAGGATTATGAAGGGTATGGATCCTTTGACGATGCCTATATAAGGGAGGAAGAGATGAGAGGGAGTCGTGTGGATCCAAGGAGATACCTAGGGTATGGAGAAAGGGGAAACCAACACCTAGAGAGAGACGTAGGCATCAATACCATCAAATTGAGCCTACCTATCTTTAAGGGTGAAAGTGACCCCAAGGTGTATCTTGCTTGGGAGTCGGCGTATGATAAAGTGTTTCAAGTGAATGATATCTTGGAGGAGAAGAAGATTTGTTATGCCATGGCTCATTTTGAAGGCTATGCTAACACTTGGTGGGAATACGTCAAGCGGTTCAGAAACGAGTTGGTAGAGGGACAACCACCACCATGGTTTTAGTTGAGATACCTAATGAGGCAACGGTATCTTCCTGAAAGTTATCATCATGATTTTCTTGCTAGGTTGTACAAATTGCAACAAGGGAATCGAAGTGTTATGGCATACTATGATGAGTTTCAACAACTCATGTTGAAGCTTGATCATAGGGGAGAACAAATTGGCCATGACATAATTTGCTTTAAGTATGGGTTGAACAAAGCGATCTCCACTCATTTAATGCTTCACAAGTTTGATGCCGTTGAAGGGATTTTCCAAGCAGCTCTTGAGATTGAAATGGAGCTTAAAGAGAGGTCGTCGTTCAAGGCAAAGGGACCATCAACCTCGAGTTGGATAAGGAGCAAAGATATGGTTCAACCATCTTTGGGTTGGCCCAAAAACAAGGACTAACCCACTACTACAAGGCTGTCCGAGCCTAAAACAGTCCATAAATTTCCTCCCCGAGAAGAAGGTCACAAGTATCCTAATCCTAAGGGGTTCCAATATTTCAAGTGCCAAGGTTGGGGACATAAAGCCAATGAATATCCAAACCGGCGCAATGTGATCCTAAGGTAAGGGAGATTGTATTACCTTGGTGAGGAAGTGGGTCTTGAAAAGGAAGAGAATGAGGCCGAGCCTCAAGATTGAGAGAAACCCAAAAATGAGACACATGATGATGATGATTGTGAGGATGATTATCCGCAAGAAGGGGAGTGCATGGTTCCAAACTTTGTAGTGAGGAGTGCTATGATTAGTAAAGCGATAGATAACCCTAGCCAATGGGAGAATTTATTCCATACTAAATGTCTTGTGAAGGAAAGTGTGTGTACTATGGTGATAGATAGTGGAAGTTGTGCGAATGTGGTTAGATTTGCAATGGTGAACTTCTTGAAGTTGCCGACTACACCTCACACTAGTCCTTACAAGTTGCAATGGTTGAATGAATGCGGCGATCTAAAGGTCACAAGGCAATGTATGATACGTTTTAAGGTAGCCAACTACCATGACGAGGTGCTTTGTGATGTGATACCAATGCAAGCTTGTCACTTGTTGTTAGGAAGGCCTTGGCAATACGATAGGTCGACCAAATATGGTGGAAGGTCCAATCGGTAAACACTTGAGAAGGATGGCTAAAAGGTCGCTCTTCATCCATTATTGCCTTCCCAAGTGAATGAATTATACCAAAAGATATGAGAATTGGGGGAAAGGGGAAAGAAGGCCGAGAGTAAGGGAAAAAGAGGGGAACCCAAGAGTGAGGGAGTAGGGGAAACTGAGGGGCTCCTAATTTCTAAGGGGCAAGGAAGTGTGGTGATGATGGCTAGGAGGAAAGAATTATTTATGGATCATGACAAGGACATTCCGATGCTCCTCTTGGCTCATTGTTTTAACACTAACGCCCCTAACATTTCCATTTATCCTCCTATTTCTCATATTTTGCAGGATTACGAGGATGTCTTCCTATAGGAATTACCGAAAGGATTGCCCCTACTTTGGGGAATTGAGCACCAATAGATTTTGTGCTGAGTTCACAATTGCCCAAGAAACCGGCTTATAGGAGCAACCTGATGGATACCAAGGAATTGCAACGCCAAGTTGAGGAACTTCTCAACAAAGGATATATCAAGGAGAGTATGAGACCTTGTGTGGTTCTGTTACTACTAGTTCCTAAGAAAGATGGGACTTGGCGTATGTGCGTTGATTGCCGAGCCATCAATAAGATAACGGTAAAATATCGTCACCCTATTCCTAGACTAGATGATATGCTTAATGAATTGAGTGGTTCGTGTTTGTTTTCTAAAATTGATTTGAGGAGTGGCTATCACCAAATTCGTATGCAACTGGATGATGAATGGAAAACTACCTTCAAGACCAAATTCAGTCTCTATGAATGGATGGTTATGCATTCAACCTAACAAACGCTCCAAGTACTTTCATGAGGCTAATAAATCATGTGATGAAGTCATTTATCAGAAAGTTTATTGTTGTTTATTTTGATGATGTATTGGTGTATAGTAAGTCCTTAGATGAGCATATAAAGCATTTACAATGTGTGTTTGATGTCCTCCGAAAGGAGAAGTTATATGATAATCTAGAAAAGTGTTCTTTTGGTGTCCATGAGGTTGTATTTCTTGGGTTTATGGTGAGCTCAAGAGGGTTTGAAGTGGATGAATCTAAGATTAACGCCATTAAAAATTGGCCAACTCCCAAAACCGTAGGTGAAGTGAGAAGCTTCCATGGGTTGGCTAGTTTTTATAGACGTTTTGTCAAAGGATTTAACACCATTTCCGCCCCCTTGACCGAAGTGATTAAAAAGGATCGGCCTTTCAAGTAGGGAAATGAACAAGCTAATGCCTTTGAGGACTTGAAAGCTATGCTCATCTCGGCCCCTTTGCTACAATTGTCGAATTTTGACAAGACTTTTGAGGTTGAATGTGATGCAAGCAAAGTCAGTATAGACGCAGTTTTAATGCAGGAATTGAAGCCTATTGCCTACTTTAGCGAAAAGCTCAAAGAAGCAAC
>NW_025840308.1:0-1129 GCF_002878395.1 Capsicum annuum | reverse complement strand
GGAGAAACACTGGGCTTTATGAAACCCTTATCTAGTAGATATTTGAGCTGCTCTTTCAACTCCTTAAGTTCTCCAGGGGCCATACGGTAAGGAGGAATAGAAAAGGGCTAAGTATCAGGAAGAAGATCAATCCTAAACTCTATCTCTCTATTAGGAGGTATCCCTGGGAGATCATCTGGAAAGACACCATAAAACTCATTAACGACGTTAACAGACTGGATAGTTGGAGTCTCAGACTTAGTGTCTTTGACTCTAACCAAATGGTAAATACACCCCTTGGAAATAAGCTTTCTAGCTTTGAGGTAAGAGATAAAATGACTCTTGGGTGACACAGAATTCCCAGACCAATCAAAAATAGATGCACTCAAAAACTGAAACTTGACCATTCGGGTCCGACAATCAATAGAGGCATAAGAAGAATACAGCCTGTCCATACCCAGAATCAAATCAAAATCTACCATGTCTAACTCAATCAGATGAGCAAACAAGACTCTATGAAGAACATTAACATGACACTTTTTATACACTTTCTGGGCAATAATCGAATAACCCACTGGGGTAGAAACTAGAATAGGCTCAGGAATAATCTCAGGACTCATTTCAAAATTCACAACAATTAAAGGTGTAACATATGAGAAATTGGATCTAGGATCCAACAAAGCATACACATCAAACTAAAATATATGAAACATACCAGTAACAACATCGGGAGAGTCCCCTTATTCCTAGCGGGATGGTAAAGCATAGAATCTATTCTAGCGCTGCCCGCCAGTATTTCTAGAAGAGGCACCCTGAGCTGGGGCTGGGCGAGTCACTGGAACTGGAGCACTAACAGTCTGAGTCTGGGTCTGATGGCAATAGTCACGATGCCCTTGTCCATCCTGTGGACAAAATCTAACTTTGTGACCCATGTCACCACACCGAAAACAACCCCTCTTCTCACCCCAACACTCACCCGAATGAGCGCTACCACACTTAGGACACCGGGAACGATTTTGCTTACTGCCACCACTGTTCTGGGACCTGGATACATATGACCTGCTACCTTGCTCCTGCCTATATCTAGGCATGAGAGCACTAGCAGATGACGGTGCTGGCATAGACGAACGATCCTGATACTGAGGGTGAC
>NW_025840307.1:0-2615 GCF_002878395.1 Capsicum annuum | reverse complement strand
CCCTGGCAAGCCCCGATCGATTTTACGCCCACAACACACTCGGACCCCAAGCCCACCCCCAAAACCGTGGGCTATAGCACATCGATTTGGCCCAAAAATGCCCCATTCGCGCCGTTTCGCCCATTTGTCGACCAAATTGCCATGAAAAATTAAATGGACCATACTGGGATGATTCCCACTCTCTCTGACACACCCCGGTTGATTTTTGGCCCAAAGCACACCCAAACCTCGGTCCTATCTCCAAAATCATGGGCTATAGCACACCGATTTATCCCAAAAATACCCCGTTCACACCGTTTTGCCCATTTATCCAACTGAATGGCCACGAAAAATTAAATGAACCATACTAGGATGATCCCTAATCTATCTTGCTTGTCCCGATTGATTTTTGGCCTACAACACACTCTTACCCCAAGCCCACCCACGAAACCTGGGCTATAGCACACCCATTTGGCTCGAAAATGCCCCGATCGCACCGTTTCGCTCGTTTGTCGACCCAAATTGCAACAAAAAATAAACGGACCGCACTGGGATGATCCCCAACCTCCCTGGCATGTCCCAATTGATTTTAGGCCCACATCACGCCCGAAGCTCGGGCCCACCCCAAAATCGTGGGCTATAGCACAACGATTTATCCCAAAAATATCCTGTTCACGTCATTTCGCCTGTTTGTCCACCCAAATAGCCAAAAAAATTAAATGCACCAAACTGGAATGATCCCCAACCTCCCTGGCATGTTCTGATCAATTTTCAGACCACAGCACGCTCGGACCCCTGGCCTACCCTCAAAATCGAGGGCTATAGCACATCGATTTGGCCCGAAAATGCCCCGTTCGCGTCATTTCACTAGTTTGTCACCCAAATGGCAAAGAAAAATTAAATGGATCACACTGGGATGATCCTCGACCTCCTTGGCATGCCTCGATCAATTTTTGCCCCGCAGCACGCCCAGATCTCTGGCCCATCCACAAAACCGTGGGCTATACCACACCAATTTGTCCTGAAAATTCCCCATTCACACCGTTTCGCCAATTTGTCTACCCAAATGGTCATGAAAATTTAAAAGAATTATACTGGGATGATCCTCAACCTCCCTGGCATGTCCCGATCGATTTTCAACCCACAACACGCTTACACCCCAGGCCCACCCCCAAAACTGTGGGCTATAGCACACCGATTTGGCTCGAAAATGCCCTGTTTGGGCCGTTTCACCCGTTTGTCCACCCAAATAGCCACAAGAAATTAAACGGACTAAATTGGGACAATCCCCAATATCCTTTGCACGCCCCTGTTGATTTTTAGCCTACAGCACGCTCGAACCCTGAGCCCACCCACGAAACCATGGGCTATAGCACACCGATTTTGCCTGAAAATGCCCTGATTGCGTCGTTTTGCTCGTTTGTCGACCCAAATAGCCACGAAAAATTAAACTAACCACACTAGGACTGTCCCCAACCTCCCTGGCATACCCCGGTCGATTTTTGACTCACAACATGCCCAGACCACAGGCCCACCCCTAAAATAGTTAGCTATAGCACACTAATTTGGCTCAAAAATGCTCCGTTTGCGGTGTTTCATCCGTTTGTCAATCGAAATAGCCACAAAAAATTAAACGGATCACACTGGGACAATACCCAACCTCACTGGCATGCCCCGATCGATTTTGGCCGACAACACGCTGGACCCTGGGCCTACCCAAAACCGTGGGTTATAACACACCGATTTGGCCTGAAAATGCCCCATTTGCATCGTTTCACCCATTTGTCCGCCCAAGTGGCCACAAAAAAGTAAACAGACCACACTGGGACGATCCCAGACCTCCTGGCATGCCCTGGTTGATTTTTGGCCAACAGCACGCCCGTACCCTGGGCCCATCCCCAAAACCATGTGCTATAGAACACCGATTTGGTCCGAAAATGCCCTGTTTATGCTGTTTCGCCAGTTTGTCTACCTAAATGGCCACAAAAAATTAAAAGGAACACACTAGGACGTTCCTCAACTACCTTGGCATGCCTCGGTTGATTTTTGACCCACAACACGCTCGTATCTCAGGCCCACCCTTAAAATCGTGGGCTATAGCACACCGATTCGGCACAAAAATGGCCCGTTTGCGCCTTTTTGCCCTTTTTCAATCCAAATGGCCATGAAATATTAAACGGAACACACTGGGATGATCCCCAACCTTCTTGTTATTGCCCGGTTAATTTTGAGCCCACAGTATGCTTGGACCACCGGGCCACTCCTAAAACCGTTGGCTACAGCACACTAATTTGGCACAAAAATGCTACATTCGTTTAATTCTGCCTATTTGTCCACCCAAATGGCCACAAAAAATTAAACGAACAACACTGGAAGGATTCCTAACCTCCCTGGCATGCCCCGTTCTATTTTTGGCCCACATTATTCCCAAACCCTGGGCCCACCCCAAAACTGTGGGCTATAGCACACTGATTTGGCCAAAAAATGCCCCATTCGTGCCGTTTTGCCCGTTTGTCCACCCAAATGGCAACGAAAAATTAAACGGACCCCACTGGGATGATCCCTAACCTCACCAGCATGCCCCGGTCGATTTTTGGCCCACAGTACACTTGGACCCCACCCCACCCCCAAAATCG
>NW_025840306.1:0-4708 GCF_002878395.1 Capsicum annuum | reverse complement strand
AATTAAACGGGGTTAGTACCCTTTTGATGGTAAACCTTGAATAATCGATGAAATCGGGATTCCGTTCAAGTATAAATAGGATTCCTTGATTCTTAGGCATGCCACATAGGATTGGCTATTGATCTCTTTTATATATATATATATATATATATATATATATGTTGATATTTCATAATTTATTATCAATTAAATCTCTTATAAATCTTTTAAAATAAAAAAATATAAATATGTTTTTTCCTATTATGATAAAAAAAGAGATAGATTTTTATATATTATTTTTCTTTTTCATTATGTTTATTTATTTTTTATTTTTCTTTTAAATCTTAGTAATATCTTAGAATTCTCAATCACTTTGTAACAATACTTATCAAATTTGACACTTTATATGACAGTTTATAGTATATTAATTTTTTAAACCCAATTTATAGTGTTACTATATAGGTTTTAAATTTTTTATTTTATTTTTAAAAAGGTTGTACACCACAAAATTAAAAATTGATCAAATTGTCCTAAAAATATTATTTGTAACATAATTTCTTATTAAATTTAAAATATATAGCTATACTTCTTTAGTATTTTCAATTGTTTTATAAAAATTTAGTTCCTTTGTAATAGAAACTATTTATCTTTCATACCTTTCTCTCGTTTCGTTTCTTTGTTTATTGAAAGAATTATTACTCATATATTTATATATTTTGAATTTGTGTAACATTGAATTTTTAGTGAATAAAAAAAACATCAAACTATAGGATCAAAAGGCTGGAAGTGCTCTTTAGAAATGCTCCCAGCGCAGGTTAGATAATGTACGCCGAGCTTGGCAGCCATGACTAGAGGGCGAGGAAGAGGACGGGGGCGAGGTTGAGGAAGGCCCCCCAAGACAATAATAGCTTCATTTGGTAGTTCTACTACTACTAGACAACATATCCCACTGGAAACTAATCCGATAACACCACCGCCAGGAATAGAGATGAAGGAGCAACAAAGAACAAATGATAGGAACGGCACCACAACAACAGCAAAAAAACTTCAATTAAGTAACACACCGCCTACCTATAGTAAAGTCGCCAAATCTGGGCCATCTACTGGAGGACAATATTAGTACCAAAGAAGTGATGAAACGAGCTGATAAGCACTAAAACAATGAAGAGACAAGCCCAAATCTAGCAGAGGATGAACGCAAGAGGAAAGAGAAGGGGAAAGCTCCAACTAAAGCATGGCCGAATCTCTTTGAGAAGAACAGATCTACAGCCAATGGTATGGCTCTAAACTATATAGCCCCAACAATAGAGAATGGTAAATGTATAGCTGAATTAGAAGAGAATGAGGTAGCTAAGGAAACACAGAAATGGAAGAGTGCGCTAATCGGATACGTAATTGGAGCAAACCCAGGGGTACAATACAATGATGCGGTATATTAATCAAAATTGGAAAGAAATAGCCCAGACAGAGTTATATATGCATAAGGAAGGGTATTTCATTATTCGATTTTACTCTCTACATGATGTTCATGTGGTACTATGTTCAGGCCCATACACTATCAATAATCGCCTTATTATCCTTAAATAATGGTCAGCTCAATTTAATTTTAACGAAGAGTATCCCACAGAGATACCGCTATGGGTGAAATTCCCTAAACTCCCATTGAATTGCTAGAGTTGTGACTCGCTGAGCCAATTGCTAGTTCAATAGGCACACCTATGTATGTAGATGGGTGCACAACTAAGCAATCCCATGTGTCATATGCTTGTATACTAGTTGATATTAACATTACTCAACCACTCCCAGAGGCATTTGTAGTAAGAGCACCTGATGGTTATGTCTTTTAACAAGAAGTTATGTACGACTGAAAACCGATGTACTCCAAAAAATGCCAGGTTATGGGACATACATGTCATAAGGAGCAACCAGCAATGCCTAGACAAAAGAAAGAAATACCAAAAAGGATGATCCCTACTTGGCAATACAAGGGTCCAATTGTAGATCAAACTAAGAGAAAAGAAAAGGTAGAGGAAAAAAAACCAAAATCTCTAGACCAAACCACATTAAAAGAAGGAGAGATAATTGCAACATTGAAGACTGCGACCACCAATTCACCACAACCTGCGCAACCTACAACAAAGAGGTTAGTTTCCAAGCAGTAATTGCAAAAAAAAGAGGTATAAATCCTAAAGAGAGTAGCCTGAATATGAGTATACCTAATATTGCATTTAAAAACATATTCTCAAGTATCCAGAATAAATTAGGTGAAGTGAGTTTGGTCCCTCCCGATAGAGAGAAAATTTTCAACACCATATGACATGGTTATTTTGGAATTTTAAGGGTGTGAATAAGAGGTATAAGCAGAAAGAAGTTAAAAATCTGATGAGGAATAAGTATATAGACCTAGTAGGTTTAGTTGAAACTAGAGTAAAAGCTCACAAAGCTACTCAAATTAGTGCCAATATTGAACTAGCCTAGAGGAAACTAGACAACTACAATACTGTTGAAAATGGTTGAATTTAGATAATGTGGGATACTAGACACTACCATATCACTTTACTAAGAGAAGAAATGCAACTCATGCATTGCCAGGTCAGGAACTTAGCTGAAGGGGAAGATTACCTCATCATAGTAGTGTATGGTTGTAATATTACTGCTCTATAATTGAACCTGTGGGATCAATTAAGAGAGATCTCACAAGGTACCCGACTACTATGGATGATCAGTGGAGATTTCAATGCTCTGTCTTACCCCTAAGACAGATGTGTAGGGAATCCAGTACAATATAGTGAACTAAAAGACTTTGCTCAGTGCATGTAGGATTGTGCACTATATGAAATGTCATGAAGAGGGTATTATTATACATGGTCCAACAGACAACTGGAAGTAGATAGAATTAGAATCAAAATTGACAGAACACTGGGTAATAGTGTGTGGATGCAACAATGAGGACATGTGAAAGTTGATTATGGAACTCCAAATATCTCAGACCACTCTCTAATGTTCATCAACCTTATAAGGTCGCAGCAGAATATCAAGGTACCCTTCAAGTTTTATAATGTATGGCCAGAACATTCAAATTTTTTTCACATTATTAAAGGTAGATGGCAAGGTGTAAAGGACAAAGACCCTGGAAAGAATTTATGGCTGAAGCTCAATGCCCTCCAAATTGGCTTAAAAAACCCTCAACAATCAGGATTTTAAAGCCACAACCCAGAAAGTAGAGCAAGTAAGAACTGAGCTACAAATCAACCAAGAGAACATGATACAAAGTCCTACCGATACATTACAAGCCCAGGATAAAATACCACTGCAGACTCTTGAAAAATGGTCCACAGTGGAGAAAAGTATCATGAAACAGAAATCTAAAGCCCAACGGATCAATCTAGGAGATGCTAATACGAAATACTTCTCAGTAGTTGTCAAGGAAAGGACTTAGAGAAAGAACATCAGTGAACTCGTTAGCCTAGATGGTAAAATATTAACTGACCTCAAGGATATAAAAGGGGAAATTATCTCCTTCTATAAAGATCTCGTGGATCAACAACAAATTACTTACTTGCTGTAGACACTACAATCATGTAGAAATGGCCCAGGCTACAACAAAATCAGAAGCTCCTACCATGTGAACCTGTGACTGAATTTGAAATCCTCAAGAGTTTAACATCTATTGGAGATGATAAAACACCTGGACTAGATGGGTATAATGCAGTGTTCTTTAAGAAAACTTGGCAAATTATCAAGCATGACATCATCTCCACTGTGAAGCATTTTTTGATATTGGTAAACTACATAAGCCTCTTAATTGTGCTCTAGTTACTTTGGTTCAAAAAATCCAAGCTCTTGTCATAGTCAAAGACTATAGACCCATTGCATGTTGCTATGTTATATACAAAATGATTGCTAAGATTCTTACAAGTAGGCTCCAGATCATCATGTCAGCTCTCATCAATGAAGCTCAGTCTAGGTTTATAGCGGGAAGAAAGATAAGGGATAGTATCATCATGGCACATGAACTCATCAAGGGTTATCACAGGAAACATATATCTCTCAGAGTTATTATTAAAATAGACCTTCAAAAGGTATACGACTTTGTTGAATGGGTGTACCTACACCAAATCTTAGTTACCATGGGATTCCCAGATAAGTTTGTTAGCTAGATCATGATGAGTGTAAAAACAGTCTCTTTACAGCATTCTGGTTAATAGAGAACCAAGTGAACCTTTCCCAGCAGCTAAAGGACTGAAGGAAGGTGACCCCATGTCACCCTTCTTATTTGCCCTAGAAATGGAATACTTAAGACGAACACTCTCACAATTAAAGATGAATATAAACTTTCACTATCATCCCAGATATGCCAAACTATGTATCACCCACTTATGTTTCGCAGATGATCTTCTCATGTTTGTCAAAGGTGAAGCCCAATCAGTTTCTGCAGTATAAATTTTTTTTTAAAATTTCACTCAAGCCTCTGGACTGTAAGCAAATCTTAGGAGGAGCTCGATATACTTTGGTGAAGTGACCCAACAACAACAAGACCAGATCTTGCAACTTTTAGGCTACTCTATAGGTGATCTACCATTTAAATACCTTGGAGTTCCTCTGTCCACTAAGAAGATATCCATAGTGTAGTGAAGCACGTTGATAGATAAAATTCTAGCACGAATTTCTTCTTGGACAGTAAAACATCTATCGTATATAGAAAGACTTCAATTAATACAATCTGTGC
>NW_025840305.1:0-3080 GCF_002878395.1 Capsicum annuum | reverse complement strand
TACCTTCAGCAGAGTCAAACAACCTAACCCCCAATCTAGCCAAACGACGTACATCACGAGCCAACTCTTTCTTACCTTCCACCACATACGAAACACTACCCATGGACACTCTACTTAGGGCATTCGCCACAACATTGGCCTTGCCCGGATGGTATAACACACTCATATCATAGTTGTTTAAAAATTTTAACCATCGTCTTTGCCTAAGATTCGATTCTCTCTGGGTAAACACATATTGCAGACTCTTATGATCGGTGAAAACATCAACATGGACACCATACAAATAGTGTCTCCAGATTTTCAAAGCAAACACAACAGCAGCCAATTCAAGGTCATGGGTGGGGTAATTTTTCTCATGGGGTTTCAACTGTCTAGAAGCATAAGCTATCACCTTACCCTTCTGCATCAATATGCAACCCTACCCAACTCTCTAAGCATCACAGTACACCACAAAACCATCAACACCATCAGGCAAAGTCAAAACAGGGGCTGAAGTGAGTCGAGTCTTCAACTCCTGAAAATGGTTCTCACAAGATTTGGACCACAAGAACTTCATTTTTTTTGGGTCAACCGAGTCATAGGAGACGCGATAGAGGAGAAACCCTAAAAAAACATCGGTAATAGCCAGCTAAACCCAAGAAACTTTGGATATCAGTTGGAGAAATAGGTTTAGGGCAATTTCTAACGGCTTTGGTCTTTTAGGGATCAACTCTAATACCCTTGGAAGAAATGATATGACCCAGAAAAGCAATTGACCTTAGCCAAAACTCACACTTACTGAACTTGGCAAACAACTTGTGATCTCTAAGGGTTTGCAAGACAGTTCGGAGATGTTCAGAATGTTCATCCTCACTACGGGAGTACACCAGTATATCATCGATGAACACTATGACAAACATATACAGATATGGTCTGAACACTCAATTCATGAGGTCCATGAAAGCTGCTGGGGCATTAGTTAACCCAAAAGACATAACACGAAACTCAAAATGGCCATAACAAGTTTGAAAAACGGTTTTTGGGATGTTATACTCCCTAACTTTGAGTTGATGATAGCCGGAGCGAAGGTCTATCTTTGAGAAATAACTTGCATCTTGCAATCGGTCAAACAAATCATCTATTCTCGAAAGGGGGTACTTATTTTTGATAGTGACTTTATTCAGTTGGCGGTAATCAATGCACATACGCAAAGAGCCATCTTTCTTTCTCATAAACAACACAAGAGCACCCCAAGGAGAAACCTTGGGCCTTATAAAACCCTTATCTAGTAGATCTTTGAGTTGCTCTTTCAACTCCTTAAGTTTTGCAGGGGCCATACGGTAAGGAAGAATAGAAATGGGCTGAGTATCAGGAAAAAGATCAATACGGAACTCTATCTCTCTATCAGGAGGTATCCCTGGGAGATCATCCAAAAAGACATTAGAAAACTCATTGACAATGTTAACAGACTCGAGAGTTAGAGTCTCAGACTTAGTGTCTTTGACTCTAACCAAATGGTAAATACACCTCTTGGAAATAAGCTTTCTAGCTTTGAGGTAAGAGATAAAATGATTCTTGGGTGACACAGAATTCCCAGACCACTCAAACACGAATGCACCTAAAACTTGACCATTCGGGTCCGACAATCAATAGAGGCATAAAAAGAATACAACCAGTCCATAGCCAGAATCACATCAAAATCTACCATGTCTAACTCAATCAGATCAGCCAACAAGACTCTATGAAGAACGGTAACAGGACACTTTTTATACACTTTCTGGGCAATAATCGAATCACCCACTGGGGTAGAAACTAGGATAGGCTCAGGAATAATCTCAGGACTTATTTTAAAATTCATAGCAATCAAAGGTGTAACATATGAGAAAATGGATCCAGGATCCAACAAAGCATACACATCAAACTGAAATATATGAAGCATACCAGTAACAACATCGGGAGAGTCCTCCTATTCTTGGTAGGATGGTAAAGCATAGAAGCTATTCTGGCGTTGCCCACCAACATTGCTAGAAGAGGTGCCCTGACCTGGGGCTGGGCGAGTTGCTGGAACTGGAGCAGTAACAGTCTGAGTCTGGGTCTGAGGGCGATAGTCACGACGCCCTTGTCCATCCTGTGGAAAATCTCTAACTCTGTGACCCATGTCACCACATCGGAAACAACCCTTCTTCTCACCCCAACACTCACCCGAATGAGCCCTACCACACTTAGGACATAGGGGACGATTTGGCTTACTGCCAGCACTGTACTAGGACCTGGATGAATATGACCTGCTACCTTACTCCTGCCTACCTCTAGGCACGGGAGCACTAGCAGATGATGGTGCTAGCATAGACAAACGATCCTAATACTGAGGGTAACTCCCTCCCTGCGATCTAGTCTAACCCTGTTCGTGCTGCTTGGACCTAGCTCTCTTATTCCCTCTCATTCTATCTCTCTTCTTAATCTTGTCTTCCTCAATCTATTGGGCATGAGTCATCATCCTAGAAAGATTCATCTCACTATTCAGAATAGCAGACCTACACTCCTTAACCACATAACTAGACACTCCAGTCACAAACTTACTCATACTAGCCCGATTATCAACCACTAAGTCAGGAGCATACTTGGCCAGCTGATTAAACTTTAGACAGTACTCCCTAACAATCATAGAGCCCTGTCGCAGGTTTATAAACTCTTCCACCTTCGCCTCCCTTATCTCCAAAGGGAAAAACTTATCTAGGAATGCATCCTGGAACTCTTGCCAAGTTGTAGGGACAGCTCACTCACCTCTACCTTTCCTCCAAGCAACAACCCAGTCATAAGCAAGGTCTTTTAACCTATATATAGCCAACTCCACACTATGTTCCTCAGATACATGCATCACCTGATTAATCTTCCGTACCTCCTCTAAAAATAACCATGGATCCTCATCAGACTTGGACCCATAGAATTCCGACGGATTCATCCATGGATCCTGGCAGCAACTGAATTACCTCCCTTCTGCTATGGAGCTGGGGCTGGGTTGGCCTAAATATTTGCAGTAACAGCTTGGGACAGCGCCTGAAAGGCTGCCCAAAATTTAGCATGAGATATGTTTTCATTTA
>NW_025840304.1:0-1869 GCF_002878395.1 Capsicum annuum | reverse complement strand
ACAGCATCGCTAATATGCTTTCTAAGCATGGAGACGTGGAATATTGGATGAACAGAGGACAACTCGGAAGGCAACTCGACCTCATAAGCTACCTTACCAACACGGCTAAGAATTTTGTAAGGACTAACATAACAAGGACTAAGCTTCCCCTTCTTTCCGAATCTCTTCACCCCCCTCATGGGTGAAATTTTCAGATACACTAGGTCACCAACTCCAAACTCAAGGTCACTCCTTCTAACATCCGCATATGACTTCTGACGACACTGCGTAGTTTTCAACTTTTCCCTAATCAACTTAACTTTTTCCATTGCCTCAAATACCAAATCAGGACCACTCACAGCCGCTTCACCCACCTCGAACCAACCTATAGGTGATCTACACTTCCTCCCATATAAGGCTTCAAACGGAGCCATGCCAATACTAGAGTGGAAACTGTTATTGTAAGCAAACTCTATCAACGGTAAGTGATCATCCCAACTTCCCTTAAAGTCAAGTGCACAATCTCTCAACATATCCTCTAAGGTCTGGATGGTCTGCTTAGCCTGACCATCGGTCTGCGGATGAAAAGCAGAACTTAAAAGGACTTGGGAACCAAGACCCTTCTGAAAAGCTTTCCAAAATTGCGAAGTGAACTGAGTACCCCTATCCGAAATGATAGACAAGGGAACTCCATGCAGTCTGACTATCTCTCAAATATACAATCTAGCGTAATCCTCAGCAGTATATAAAGTATGAACGGGCAAGAAATAAGTATACTTAGTCAACCTATCAACCATAACCCAAATGGAATCATGATGGCGTTGGAAAGGAGGTAAACCAATCACAAAGTCCATATTTATCTCTTCCCACTTCCAGGTGGGAATACTAAACTCTTGCATCATACCACCAGGTCTTTGGTGTCCAACCTTAAGCTATTGTCATATTGCACACTTAGCTACAAACGCTGCTATATCTTTCTTCATGCCACTCCACCAATAGATTTTCCGCAAGTCTCGGTACATCTTGGTGGCACTAGGATGAATAGAATATCGCGCCCCATGCGCTTTAGCCATAATCCTCTGTCTCAGATCATCAACATTCGGGACACACAATCTAACCTGCAATCTGAATACACCATCTCCCCTTGGGAGAAAACCTCTAGTTTCTGGTCCTTGACTGGCTCCTTCAGTCTGACCAAACTAGGATCTAAGTATTGTTTTTCCTTTACTTCCGAAACCAAGGAGGATTAGGAACTAGTTTGAACCCGTATACTACCTTCAACAGAGTCAAACAACCTAACCCCTAATCTAGCCAAACAATGTACATCATGAGCCAACTCTTTCTTACCTTCTACCACATGCGAAACACTACCCATGGACACTCTACTTAAGGCATCCGCCACAACATTGGCCTTGCCCAGATGGTACAGCACATTGAATTCTCTCTGGGTAAACACATACTGCAGAATCTTATGATCAGTAAAAATATCAATATGGACACCATACAAATAGTGTCTCCAGATTTTCAAAGCAAACACAACAACAGCCAACTCAAGGTCATGGGTGGGGTAATTTTTCTCATGGAGTTTCAACTGTCTAAAAGCATAAGCTATCACCTCACCCTTTTGCATCAATACGCAACCCAACCCAACTCTCGAAGCATCACAGTACACCACAAAACCATCACAACACCCTCAGGCAAAGTCAAAACAAGGGCTGAAGTAAGTGGAATCTTCAACTCCTGAAAACTCATCTCACAAGATTCGGACCACAAGAACTTCACTTTCTTTTGGGTCAATCGAGTCATA
The DNA here is from genome assembly GCF_002878395.1 of Capsicum annuum. NCBI lineage: Eukaryota > Viridiplantae > Streptophyta > Magnoliopsida > Solanales > Solanaceae > Capsicum > Capsicum annuum. The sequence continues at coordinate 83 of NW_025840304.1, read as the reverse complement.
GGAGACACTATAGAGGAGAAACCCACAACAAAACGGCGGTAATAGCCAGCTAAACCCAAGAAACTTAAGATATCAGTCGGAGA
>NW_025840303.1:0-1248 GCF_002878395.1 Capsicum annuum | reverse complement strand
GCCAAGATTAGATAGGGAATAGAGCATACAGCTGAAACCATTCATTAGACTCATCACCACATCGTTTCTCACTCCGAATGCAACATAGAATGCATAAATTCAAGAAACTACGGCTGAACACATAATAAATGACAGCTGAACTGCTTCAACTTTTATCAAAAGTGCATGATTTAGGAAAGAACGGTACCTTTGGCTTGATCAGAGTTCGCGGAAAATAGGTGCTGGTACTTGGATCGCATATCCGCCTCAGCTTCCCAAGTTCACCCTCAATAGATTGGTTTTGCCACAACACCTTGACCAAGGGAACTTCTTTGTTCCTTAGTCTTCGGACACTGAAATCAAGAATCTCAATAAGAATCTCATCATAAAGATTTTTTTGAATGTCAGCACTCACAGAAGAATCCACTACCACAACATCTCTAATATGCTTTCTAAGCATGGAGACATGAAATATTGGATGAACAGAGGAAAACTCGGAAGGCAACTCGACCTCATAAGCTACCTTACCAACACGGCTAAGAATTTTGTAAGGACCAACATAATGGGGACTAAGCTTCCCCTTCTTTCCGAATCTCTTCACCCCCCTCATGGGTGAAATTTTCAGATACACTAGGTCACCAACTTTAAACTCAAGGTGCTTTCTAACATTCGTATATGACTTCTGACGACTCTGCACAGTTTTCAACCTTTCTCTAATCAACTTAACTTTTTCCATAGCCTCAAATACCAAATCAGGACCACTCACAGCCACTTCACCTACCTCGAACCAACCTATGGGTGATCTACACTTTCTTCTATATAAGGCTTCAAAAGGAGCCATGCCAATACTAGAGTGGAAACTGTTATTGTAATCAGACTCTACCAACGGTAAGTGATCATCCCAACTTCCTTTAAAGTCAAGTGCACAAGCTCTCAACATATCCTCTAAGGTCTGGATGATCCGCTCAACCTGACCATCCTTCTGCGGATGAAAAGCATAACTCAAAAGCAGTTGGGTACCAAGAACCTTCTGAAAATCTTTCCAAAATTGTGAAGTAAACTGAGTACCACTATCCAAAATGATAGACAAGGGAACTTCTTACAGTCTGAATAGCTCTCGGATATACAATCTAGTGTAATCCTCAGCAGTATATGAAGTATGAACAGGCAAGAAATGAGCAGACTTAGTCAACCTATCAATCACAACCCAAATGGAATCATGATGGCATCGGGAAGGAGGTAAACCAATCATGAAGTCCATATTTATCT
>NW_025840302.1:0-1665 GCF_002878395.1 Capsicum annuum | reverse complement strand
GTCGAAGGATTATTAAAGTTTCATGAAAAGAAGTAAGTTATTTTTACCTTTTTTCATTATTATTTTATAATTTTAATAACTTAAAGATTTATATCATTTCATTATAATCATGTAGGAATTTGAAGGAAACCACTACAAAACTAATAAATCAGGACGTGGTTTTAGTTTGATGAATTTTATTGTTGCACAACCAGCTTCAAAAAAACTGATTTTACACAATGTCTCAGCCCAACACTTGCTGGAACGATGAGGTATTACAAAAAATTATTACTTACATCTACATTAAAAATCTTCTGATACATACATACATATATATATATATATATATATATATATATATTATTATACATTCAGATACATAACAAATACATATATAAGCAAACTGTCATTCTCAAATTTTATTTGCCAAATGAATTTCATTCTCAAACTAATTTATTTTGTTATTTTAAGAAGCATGTAAATGTTATATTCTACTACTTTCGAAAGAAATCAAAGCAACAAAAGGATCAAGAATATCGATACACCACTGTTAATATCTTGTTCAAAACATACATTGATGCGACATACAAATGTTACTTTAAGGATGCAGCAGGTGATTTCCTCTCAACTTAAGATGATTATAAAAGGCCGTGTCTTGTTTCAAGCAATGCAGAATCACTGATAAACATCATCAAAGTGTTCAACGTACGAGCTGCTTTTTCTTGGCACATGATCGATGATGTATACGTTCCTGTAAATTGCGATGAAAATTTTCATTGGGTGCTCGTTGTGATATATTTAAAGAAAAGATGTATTCGGGTGTATGACTCAATGTTTTCATCGCATCATAGAGAGACATAACATGAGATCCACAAGTTGTCTATGATACTGCCAACATACCTTAATGACAGTAGATTTCTGGAAAACACTCAAAGAACTGTATGGTCAAGTCTCGAAGCGTACGCAGATAAGATGAGTCAAAGGGTCGGTGCTTTGAACCAAAACCCATTTGATGTTGAATATGTTGAAGATATTGCACAACAACTCAGTGGAAGTTTGTAAGTATATCCTCACAGCTTTAAATATCTAGAAATAATTCATCTCATTTTTTATTATTGAAAATTTTCTAAATATACATAATTTAAGCTGACACATTATGTCCATGTGCATATGTTCTGATACAACATAACTCCACTCATTATTAAGCAACTAACTAAATGATTCGTCATGCTTAGGGACTGTGGAGTTTTTGTGGCAGCTTATGATGAATTTCTTAGCTATTAGATGCAGATTCCTTCATCAAATGTTGATGTCGAATATCTGCGAAAGAGATATGCAACACTCTTATGGAATTATGGAGTTAAAAAGGCTAAGAAGATTTATACTAGTGACCATGACGATCCACCACGACCATGTTCATTTTATGTTCCTCCGACTGATGAGTCTAATATTGTAGCCATAGAGTAGATGGTAGGTTGTTCCATAGCTACGTTCTTAACATTGTTTTTGTTGCTATCTTAGTGGCCTCTATTAATGTAATTTCAGACACCAATTTTAATAGTGATGTTTCTATTACAGAAAATTTTCATAAATTTTTTGAATCAATTAAGATTTAGTCTATGATATGTTAATATCAATGTTTTTTTTATTTTGTTCGACACATGCAGATCGATGAATTATATATAT
>NW_025840301.1:0-1284 GCF_002878395.1 Capsicum annuum | reverse complement strand
GTTTGTCGTAGTTCTCTTGAATTTGAATAAATCATTTTATGGTCTCTTGAATAATAGCTCCATATTGGGTTTCCATTGATGTAATTATTTTCAAAATCTTGAATAATTGTAGCTAATCCAATAAGTCGTTTATTTGCATAAAAATTAGGTATCTCAATTTTGGGTATCTCTGGCAGCTGCACAATATCTTTCGATATAATCACATCTCTGGTGAATCCTATTTTTACAATTTGTATAACTGGTTTGATCTCGTCGTATAATATCTCTGCTGGTGCAGTATAAAATTTTATATAAAATAGATTTCCTTTGGTTTTATGTAATTCTTCATAGATGTTAGTTCTTCTCCATCTTGGGTTTATACGGTATTTAATAATCCATAGTCGAAACATGTTTTTATTAAGCTTGGATTGGTTTTGGGTAGTGCAATTAGCTTGTTGTAACCTTGCAATTTTTGGGTTATATACTTTGTGTTTGGTTCTTGGATATTTGTAGCTCTGGGGTTAAGGTTTAGAAAATTTTGTACTTTGTAGATATTTTTTATATATCCTCAGGCTATATGGTTATAAGTTTTTTTATCTTGGTTCAAACTATCTCGATATGTGGTAATTTGTGGGGGTATGTACAAGGGGTCTTTTTGTGCTTTTGATATACATGGTTTTTCAAATATCTTATACATGTTCATGTTCTGGTATTTTTGTCCACTAACTCCTTTGCTTGTACCTGCAATTGTAGGTTGATAAACGTTATGGGTTTTATGGAGTGTCCCAACGTCTCCTTTTAGCTCTGGAATTTTAATGTCTTCCGATTGACATAGCTTTGCACATTGTTGAGTTAGCTGATTTGTTGCTTCAAACTTCAGTTTAACTTCATTAGTCTTTAGCTTTTCTATTTCATTACTCATACTGTCTACTTTCATTGAAAGCGTAGTTAGGGCTTTGAGTATCTTTTTTAAAGCATTATCTTCTATTATATTAGTCTGTGTAGTTTTGTCTTGATATGTAATCTGCAATAATATTTTTCTTAGTACTAATTACTTCAATTGTAAATGTAAAATTTAATATATTCAATACTAGTCTCTGAATCTCTTTTGTTGTAACTGAGTTTTGTATTTTCTTTGTTAGCCACCATCAAACCTGGGTATTATCTGTTCTCACAATAAATTTGTTATATACAATATATGGTTCAAATGCTAATAAACAGTTATATAACGAACATAATTCTTTTCTATTTATTTCCCATTTTATTTCTATTTCATTAAACGTACCTGAGTAGTATCTGCAATGA
>NW_025840300.1:0-1840 GCF_002878395.1 Capsicum annuum | reverse complement strand
CTGGCATGAGGTTTTTGCAGTCTTGTGGTTTAAAAAGTAAGGGTATGCATTTGGGTTGTTTAAGTGATTCGTGGGTTTCCTTAGATTTTTGGTTCGCTAGATTCGGGCCCTCGAAAGGTTTTGATTGCTTTTGGGATGAATTTCATATGACTAAGGAGAAGTGGGAGAGAAAGTGTCTTGAAGTCTTCACCCTCGCTTTGTTAGGTACTTTAGTGTTTCCGCTAGAAGAAAGACGTATTAATACACGTTTGCAATCTGTGGTGATGGCTCTATTTCATAAGGATCAAAATGACAAGGGCATTAATCAAAAGGGCAGGTTCACTCTCATACCCATGATCTTAACAGAAATATATAAGGCTTTAACCAAAGTGAAGGGGGGGATGAGATTCTTTTAGGGCAGTAACCTGATTTTGCAGCTATGGATGATGGAGCATTTGCATGGGTCTTCTTTAGTTAGACCAGACGTGGTTGATCGTTGTATTCCCAATCGAGTGAAAGCCATGGACCTCAAGTTGCGTTTGGATAAATTCTCGCTACCCGTGGGTGTCGACACTTGGATTGAATTTCTTGAGTCAAGAACCGGGGATAATATTTTGTGGACTTGTCTGTGGCTTCGACCAAAGATAATCTTATTTGGTTGTCAAATGCAGCTCCTTCTAGTTATGTTAGGGCTTAATTGCACTAGACCATACAGTCCTTCTAGGGTAATGCGCCAGTTGGGTAGGCCGCAGGACGTGCCACCAGTAGTGGATCTTCTAAAGGAAGTTGAGTACTTCAAGGACCAAGCCTTAGGTGAAAGCAAATACTAGCAGTTCTGGAAGCATGCAACAAAGCTAGGTGTGGACACTCTCAAAGAAAGTTTGGATAATCCGGGGTACACTCAGGGATATGGGGTCTGGCTTCAATCCATCCCTCGGGGTATCAGTCAACCCTTACCAGCACAGCTTAGAGGGAAAATACAGGAAGAATGCATAGTTGACGACCATCAGGATAAAAGCGCGGGGTCCAAAGTGGAGACACTGAGAGTTCAGTTAGCAGATTTGTTCAAGATTGTAGAAAGGTGTCAGAACAATCTTTCTAATTGCACTCCTCATGAGGCAAGAATACCTGCCCGAAGCTTCCTCCCCAATATCAGGGTGTCTTTGCAGGACATGCTACAAAGTTTGAATGGGAGAAAGAGAACTTCATAGGCAGGTCCATCTTAGCCAGGGTCATCACGCAGAGCACCAGTCTGAAAGAGCATTTCTTATCTTTGTTCAATTTGAGTCTTTTATGTTTCTGTCATTGTAGGGTGACATCAGTTTTAAGTCGGAGTCAAGTTGTTTTGGTATTAGGGTCTTTATCAGTAATATCACGTATGTCGTCTTAGGGGTCTAGAATGTTATTTTGTATTTGTTGTTTAGTTTTTAAAGCGGTCCTAAATTCGTTGCATGTTTTGTTTCTTTCTTTCATCAAATGTTATGAGGTTACATCTTTCTTTTGTTTGTTTGTTTTCGTTTTCACGAAAAAAAAATTTCAATTATGTAATGTTTATGCATATGCTGCCCGAACTACGCAAGATCTGATTCATGTATAACATGATACGTAGGCAACCTACTTTTTGGTTCGATCTAATCATTTTATTTCGTTGTTTTGTATTTTAAAAAAAAAAAAAAAAAAGCCATAAAGAATGATAAAATGAAGGTAGATAGCGAGAGAAGAAAAGAAAGAAAGGATGATGAGACAAGAAAGGAAAAGAACAGAGATTGATACAAAAAAAAAAGAAAAAAAAAGAAAAAAAGAGAGAGGGAAAGAAAAAAATATAAATAATAAATCATAATAATAATAATAATAAGTGTAG
>NW_025840299.1:0-4589 GCF_002878395.1 Capsicum annuum | reverse complement strand
AATGAACTAAAAGGCAGTGGTGAAGATTTCTTTAACGAGGTGACAAGTTCACCCTTAAATGATTAATTCGAACGTCACCCCTTAAAAGATTTAAAGTGTACGTAAATCTTGTCCTACCTTGTAGAGGTAGAGATGTTGTTTCCTAATCTACTATATATATACATATATTATAGTTTTTACCATGTATAAATAATGTATTTTTCGCCGAGGGAGATTCGGGTGAACCCCCTTGTCCCTCCTAGCTCAACCCCTGCTCTATAGCCTATGTCAATTCGCTATCGAAGCTCAAAGCCTCAAACTAACCATATGTAAAGTGAGAATAACGTAAAGGTTGTGAAAACTGGTCCCATTGTGTAGAGATAAGAACAACATCCATTCAAATATATGTCAATTTCCAATCTAATATCTCAATAGATTGTAAATATTTTATACCAAAAAATGATTCTTCCAAATTCAAACAAACCTGCTGCAATCAGTCAGTACATTCCAACTTTTGAAGATATAGTAGCAAGAAAAGGTGGTCACCCCTGAATGTGACCCAAGAAAAGGTGGTCAATGCATTGAAGCCAGCGGCCAGCGGCTAGCGACTAGGAAAATGTATCCCAGGAAAACATCAATCACAGGAAGTTACACTGACAAACAATCATTCTTTGTTTTCTTTCTTTGGTAATATTTCCAGAATTTCATCCATTGTCCTTATCCTTTTTTCACATTTTCATTTGCAAATAATTAATTTGTATTTGTGACTTACAGATAAAAGAAAGTCAAAGTGCTTATGGTTATTTTCTGGACAATGAGTTGGACAAGAAAGTACCTGTTGCATTCCAGCCATGAGAGCAGCCATTTTTTCTTGAAACATTTTTTCTACTTCTCCTTTCATGTGTTCATGCTCCTCTTCCAGTTTCTTTTGCAAATCCTAATCCATATCTCTTTTCAAATCGGCAGCCATTTGTTCACGCTCTTCTTGCAACTTTCTTTCCATGTCAAGTTGCATCTCTTGATGTATACTTTCTACCGCTGAAGACATGCTAGCCTCTATGTTTGCCTGTTGTGTTTGATTCTTTTTAGTAGGCTTCTTACCATATCCTTTCCCTAAACATATCCCAATTTCTCACCAAGAACCGAAGTTAAAATCTCATCTCCGGTCATGCGAAGCTCGATCCCTTTGGACTGTTGTTCAACAACAAGTTGCTGGAGTTGTCCCTATAATAATACATAACCATTTACAACCATTGGTTAATATATTGAGCGTAACTTATAGTACATCAAAAAGGTAATATGATAGTGATTTCAGAAACTTACATGAATTTGTTCAGATTGTGGATCTAGCCATACACGTTCTCCATTAACATTCTTACGTGTGTGTTAGATCTCCTAGATTTTATCTGGTGTCTCTTTTTCTCCTGTTAGAGGATTTCTCTACAATATCAAAAGGAAAATATGTTTATATAACCATAAGATTATATAGAATGATATAAATAAGTATATGTAATAATAAGGGAGCAAATATGATGTATCTTAACCATAGATTCCTCTACTTCTGCAAATGATCTTGTACCACAACAATGTTTAGTTATTTGTTTTTCTCTATTTATTTTTTTTCTCTCGCTGACGACCTGCACTTAAGTGAACAGATTAGGAAACCTCGAATCAAGCAAACAATCAATCAATCATACACGCCGCAATCCTAATACAAAATAACTTCCATTTCCAACAAAGTAGACTTCTATTTCCAACAAACCAGAATTCCATAATCCATATTTCAAAGCAAATGTGCAGATAGAAGTCAGGCTATAAGATAGAAACATCAAGTTGCAAGTTCACCATTCTGCATTTGAAATACGCTAGTCTAAGAAACTGCAATAGAGGTGCTATTACTTGGCTTGCCGATGACCAAAAATACTTGATATGATAAGAAAAACATCCAGGTCTGGGGTGTATGGCAGTTATATTTAAAGGTACAGAAATATATTTTCTCAAAACAAATTTCAATTATGTGTTCGTTACCTTGAATTTATCACTGCCAAAATGTTCCACTAGGTGCTTCCAGTCATCCAACTCAACATCCTCTAGACGATGCGACAATCTATCTTTATCATTGTTATAGCTTGAGTAGATAACATGTAATCGAGCTTTCCATGATCTAAAAAGTTGTTGCATAGTGCTTATCACGAAACCTTGCAACTTATGCTCTGGCAGCCCATTTCGAACTTCAGATTTATCCTACACAATTGTTAAACAAACAGAAACTGAGAAATACTGTTTGGTCTTAAAAAATAATATTAAAATACTGTTTGGCCTGCAAGATTCACATCCAAGAACACAATCTGAGAAGTCAACTTCCAAGAACACAACCTGAGAACACAACATGTCATGGCTGTAGACAATTAAGGTTTGCAAATGCTATACCAGGTCACCCCCGCAAGATACGGGTAAGATTTCTCCACACAGTAATGTAGATTGCCCGAAAAGAAGCATTCATCATCACAGCCCATTTTTTGGTGATTTGTGAAGATCCCGTCACTTGTTATCCTCATTGATAACTAAACAGAGATTTTATCCAGAAAAAATATTTTCAATAATACAAAGACACGTTAACTAGTCAATCGAACACACAACACAGTTTACTAAAGCTCACATACCATGCAAGCTGCTTTCCACATAGAATGTGATACAGTAATAGCCAAGTAAGATGCTTTCCAAGTTCAGATTTTGCTTTTTTATGAACATAAAAGAGAAAGAAACTAACATGTCATGGCTGCAGAAAAAGTATCTTCAATAATACAAAGACACCATAACTAGTCAACCAAACACATAACACTATTTACTGAAGCTCACAGAACATGCAAGATGCTTTCCATAGAGAATATGATACAGTAATAGCCAAACAAGAGAATGAAACCAATACAATATTAAGAGTCATTACCTTGACCCTATACCACATTGCTTCTCCATGTTTTAGAACTATGTTCTGCCAACTTCTATCTTTAAATGATACAGTGGTTCTCATGATCCAACCACGGTAATTGACAATGTCTCTAGCTCCAAAACCCACGGCTCTATCAATGTCATCCAGAATCATTATTTTAATTTTTCCTCCATGTTTAAACTTAAAATCTATGGTTTTTTATTTGTATTTCCCTATTCCTTTCTTTTTATTGATGTGGAAAACTGCAAACCAAAAAAAGATATTATTATAAAATGAAACGTATATTTAGATTGATCCAGCAAAGTGAAATAACCTGCACCAATTTCAGCCTCTACACTAAGGCGTACACTTTCATCTAGATTTCTTGATGATTGTGTCTCTGGTGATGTCCTTTGAATAGGTCCTCTTTGCATTTGCTATGTTTGCAGAGGTCCTTCGCTTGAATTAGATGATTATCCTGTCTCTAAAAAAGTCAAAACAACTTCTATTGGTTGTATTTTTGGCTGAGATGTTGTATCAGAACTTAAACGTTCTCGAAAACTGCCACGGCCACGTCCACGTCCCGCACCTCCTCTTCCACTTCTACCTCATCCTGTTCTTCTCATTTTCTGTAATATTAGGTTAAAAAGGAGATGTGTATCAGAACCACAAATTAAATATGCCAAAATATATATCTACTGCCGAGGAAATTATCAATTTATAAAATGAAATTTTAAATCAAACAATTTAAAAATATCAAACGGTTTATTGAACTTTATAAATTTATTGATTCTACTTAAAAACACTAATTTCATTGATAAAGAAAGGTTGCAAGCATAATAATACCAAATACCAGATAGCATAATAAGAACACAAAATACAAGATGTCGTTCTATTTAGAACACAAAACACAAGATGCTAGCCTAATATAATAACTTCGCAAAACAAGATGTCAGCCTAATAAGAGCACAAAATACAAAGAACTTCTCATCCATCTTTTCTTCCCAATCTTCAGCAGGACATATCACTGTATTCTCCATCAGTAGCATCAAGTAACTCTTCTTCACTTTCTTCATTAGATGATACGTCCATATAATTTTCATTAATGAAATCATCTTCCTCATTTTCTTGATCATTGGTTCATAAAACAAATTCTAGTTCGACATCATCCCGGTGTAAAGGCACCTCAATATCGGTTTCATGATTATTGGCACACAAAATATCTTCAACTTCATCTTGCTGGTAAACATCTTCATTCAATGACGTGTCTAGTTCAACTTTAGGCACATTAAAAAGATCGCGAGGATTAGTCTTTACAACAATAAGTCAATCTTTATCGACCATGTCATTCAAATAGAAGACTTGTTCACACTGAGATGCCAACACAAATGGCTCATTTGTATTCAAGACATAATGAGTATTCACACTTGTAAAGCCATATTTGTCAATCTTATATCCTCTTTTGAGGTTAGCCACATCCCACCAATGACACTTGAACAGATGAACTTTTCTATTTCCTGCATAACGTAACTCATAAATATCTTGTAATACACCATAATACTCCTTATTAGGGTCTGAAACATCTCCCCTCACAAGAACTCTATTGTTCTGTGTTTTTCTCACAAGGTCTTTTGTTTGAAATCTAAATCCATTGATCATACATGATTATCGATGTATCAAT
>NW_025840298.1:0-1707 GCF_002878395.1 Capsicum annuum | reverse complement strand
AAATATAATCCAATTTTTCAGGAGGGTCCTGAACAGATAGTAAAATCTTATTTTTTAGGAGGGTTCTGAACAGAAACTAAAGTCCCATTTTTCAGGAGGGTCCTGAACAGATAATAAAATCCCATTTTTCTGTAGAAATACCATTTTTTAGGTGGGTCCTCAATAGAAAGTGAAATACTATTTTCAGGAGGGTCCTGAACAGAAAGTAAAATTCAATTTTATAAGAGGGTCCAAAAAAAAAGTAAAATCCCATATTTTAGGAGGGTCCTGAACAATAGTAAATTCATATTTTTCAGGACGGTCCTGAACAAAAAATATAATCCAATTTTTCAGGAAGGTTCTGAATAGATACCAAAATTCTACTTTTTAGGAGGGTTCTGAACAGAAAGTAAAGTCCTATTTTCCAGGAGTGTCCGGAACAGATAGTAAAGTCCCACTTTTCAGGAGGGTTCTAAACAAAAGGAAAATCTCATTTTTCAGGAGGGTCCTGAATAGAAAATAAAATATCATTTTTTGGAGTGTTATGAACAGAAAGTAAAATCCCATTTTTTAGGAGGGTCCTGAACAGAAAGTAAGTACTCATTTTTAAGGAGGGTCTTGAATAGAAATTAAAGTTCTATTTTTTAGGAGGGTCCAAAACAAAAAGTAAAGTCCCATATTTAGAAGGGTCCTAATAGAAAGTAAAGTCCCATTTTTCAGGAACATCCTGAACAGAAAGTAAAATCCAATTTTTTTTTGCCTCCTCGACAGAAAGTAAAATCCCAAATTTCAGGAGGGTCCTGAACAGAAAGTAAATCTTTTTTTTAAGTAGGGTCCTGAACAGAAAGTAAATTCCTATTTTTCAGGAGGGTCCTAAACAGAAAATAAAATTCCATTTTTTAAGGAGGGTCATGAACAGAGAGTAAAATCCTATTTTTCTGGAGGAATCCCATTTTTCAGGTAGGTCCTAATAGAAAGTAAAATCTCATTTTTCAGGAGGGTCCTGAATAGAAAGTAAAACTCCCATTTTTCAGGTGGATCTTGAATAGAAACTAAAATCCCATTTTTCAGAACGATCATGAACAGAAATTAAAATCCTATTTTTAAGGTAGGTCCTGAACAGAAGTAAAATCTTATTTTTCAGGATGGTCCTGAGCAGAAAGTAAAATCCCATTTTTTAAGGAGGGTCCTAAACAAAAGTAAAATGCCATTTTCAGGAGAGTCCTGAACAAAAATAAAATATCATTTTTCAGGAGGGTCCTGAACAGATAGTAAAATCCTATTTTTCAAAAGGGTCATGACCAAAAGTAAAATTCAATTTTTCTGGAGGGTCCTTAACATAAAGTAAAATTTTATTTTTAGGAGGATCCTGAATAGATGAAAACTCCCATTTTTTAGAAGGGTCCTGAATAAAAGTACAATCCCATTTTATAGGAGGGTCCTGGACAAAAGTAAAATCCCATTTTTCGAGAGGGTCCTGAACAGAAACTAAATCCCATTTTTGAGGAAGATGCTGAACAGAGATTTAAATCCTATTTTTCAGGTGGGTCCTGAATAGAAAGTAAAGTTCCATTTTTCAGAAGGGTCCTGAGCAGAAACTAAAGTCCCAATTTTTAGCACGGTCTTGCAAAGAATGTAAAATTCTATTTTTCAAGAAGGTTCTGAACAGAAAGTAAAGTCCCATTTTTCAGGAGGGTCCTGAACAAAAAGTAATATCCCATTTTTCAG
>NW_025840297.1:0-1286 GCF_002878395.1 Capsicum annuum | reverse complement strand
CTCTTCTCACAAGATTTGAACCACAAGAACTTCACTTTCTTTTGGGTCAATCGAGTCATAAGAGATGCTATAGAGGAGAAATCCTCAACAAAACGGCAGTAATAGCCAGTTAAACCCAACAAACTTTGGATGTCAGTCGAAGAAATAAGTCTAGGCAAATTTCTAACAGCTTTGGCATTTTGGGGATCAACTCTAATACCCTCGGAAGAAATGATATGACGTAGAAAAGCAACTGATCTTAGCCAAAATTCACACTTACTAAACTTGGAAAACAACTTGTGATCTCTAAGGGTTTGCAAAACAGTTAGGAGATAATCAGAATGTTCATCCTCACTATGGGAGTACACCAGTATATCATCGATGAAAATTATGACAAACATATCTAGATATGGTCTCAACACTCGATTCATGAGGTCCATGAAACCTGTTGGGGCATTAGTTAACCCAAAAGACATAACAATAAACTCAAAATGGCCATAACAAGTTCGGAAAGCAGTTTTCGAGATGTCACAATCCCTAACTTTGAGTTGATGATAGCCGAAACGAAGGTCTATCTTTGAGAAATAACTTGTACCTTACTATTTGTCAAAAAAATCATCTCTTCTCGGAAGGGGGTACTTACTTTTTATGGTGACTTTATTTAGTGGGCGGTAATTAATGCACATACGCAAAGAGCCATCTTTCTTTCTCACAAACAACACAGGATAACCCCAAGGAGAAACATTGGGCCTTATGAAACCCTCATCTAGTAGATCTTTGAGTTGCTCTTTCAAATCCTTAAGTTCTGTAAGGGCCATACGGTAAGGAGGAATATAGATGGGCTGAGTATTGAGAAAAAGATCAATCCTAAACTCTATCTCTCTATTAGGAGGTATCCTTGGGAGATCATCTGGAAAGACATTAGAAAACTCATTGACGACATTAAAAAACTGGAGAGTTGGAGTCTCAGACTTAGTGTGTTTGACTCTAACCAAATGGTAAATACACCCCTTGGAAATAAGATTTCTAGCTTTGAGGTAAGAGATAAAATGACTCTTGGGTGACACAGAATTCCCAGACCACTCAAACATGGATGCACCCAAAAACTAAAACTTGACCACTCAGTTCGACAATCAATAGAGGCATAAGAAGAATACATCCAGTCCATACCCAGAATCACATCAAAATATACCATGTCTAACTTAATCAGATCAGCTAACAAGACTCTATGAAGAACAGTAATAGGACACTTTTTATACACTTTCTGGGCAACAATCGAATAACCCACTGGGGTAGAAACTAGGATA
>NW_025840296.1:0-1667 GCF_002878395.1 Capsicum annuum | reverse complement strand
ATGGATTATGTAGAAGCTCAGAAAAATTATGGTATAGAAGAAGAAAATGAAGTAGATGCAGTTAATTTAGACGAAGATAATGAAAATATTGCTGAGACACCCGCAGTAGGAGATGCTAACTTTAGATCTGAATCGGTTAATCTCCCTTCCCGTCCTCCCAGTGCCCCAAGACCTCGTAAAAGAACTAGTGTTGCAGGAAAATTTTTTGAACGTATAGCAGATATTGAGGTGCAATGCAATATTTGTCAACAAATATATAAGCATAGAAGTGGAGGCAAGCAAGGGGTACGAGTACGTTAATGATACATATAGCTGAAGACCACAAAAGAGAGTTAAATATTTCACAAGGTAGTGGAGATGTTGGTGGGCCAACACAAACTAGAATGGACCCAGCAACCGGTCATGTAGCGAAAAAGTATAATAAATTGAGGGACTGGGAAGAAATAGCTAAAATGGTAGCTGTGGGTTGTATGCCTTTTAGTTTTCCTTCTTCTGATGCCCTTATTCGTTATATACAAGCAATTTATAGTCCTATGTTTAACGGTATTCCTTGAACTACTTCTCGGTCTAATATTTTTAGACTTCATTCACAATATTATTTTTATTTATCAACATTGTTAAAAAATATTCAATGTAGATTGTCCCTAACTTCTGATCTTGGTTGTGCTATAAATAAAAATGATTATTTAACCGTTACTTGTCATTGGATGGATAGTAATTTTGTGATGCAAAAACGTATTCTTGCTTTTTTATATGATGAAGCTCGTAAACATACTGGACAATTTATTGTTGATTCTATTGTTAAAATTGCTGGATATTATGGTATCGAAAATAAAATTTTATATATACTTTTGATAATGCTTCTAACAACAAAAATGCTATAAAAAAAATTAAAATCTACACTATCTCCACCCTTGCCTGAAATTTTTCATATTATGTGTGCATGTCATATATATAATTTAATTGTAAAAGATGGTCTTGAGTTTTTTGAGCTTTATATTGAAAAAATTCGTCTTGCCGTTGGTTTTATTCAAGGAAATAATCGTAGATCGAGAATTAAAGAATTTAAAGTTAAATGTCAAGAAAATGGACTTACACCGATTTTGATGCCTGAGGAAATTGATACTAGATGGAATTCTACGTATGAATTTTTAAAAACTTATTATAAATATATAATTCCTATTACACTACCTTTTAACCAACATTGCGGTTCATTTGCTCATTCTGCTGATTGCATGCTACATAATTCTGATTGGGTTATAATTAATGATCTTGTTAAGTTTATAAAAAAAATTTATGTAGCTACGGTTGAATTTTTCGGTGCTTATTATCCTACTATTTGTAATATTTTGGCATATATAGCCGATATTTCTGGTTTGCTAAAAGAATATAAAAATATAGAAGGTTATAAAGAAGTTGTTGGCACCATGTTTACGAAATTTAAAAAATATTTTTTCCTGATTCCCCCTATTTACTTGGTTGGTGCTATGCTAAATCCGTGCATGAAATATAATAATATGTGTCACTTTAGTACTCTTATTTATACTAACTTAGAAATAGATACTAACCATGATTCTGAACAAGTACAACCTGATTTGTGGATGGCTACGGCTGATGCAAAGGATTACATAGAAAAATTATATAATCACTATGCTGATTTATTTGAT
>NW_025840295.1:0-2301 GCF_002878395.1 Capsicum annuum | reverse complement strand
GGGGCCATAGTTTGATGGATTATTCCATTCTCTACACATATTTGCGCAAAGGTAGATTCATATTCTCCGCCCCTATCACCTCTTATCATTTTGATCTTTTTGTCTAACTGATTTTCAACTTCAGTTTTATATTGCCTAAACGCAGCTATTGTTTCATCCTTACTATTTAGCAAGTAGACATAACAATATCTAGTGCAATCGTCAATAAAAGTTATGAAATGCTTTTTCCCACCACGAGATGGTGTTGACTTCATATCACAAATGTCAGTGTGTATTAAGTCTAACGGATTGGAATTCCTTTCAACGGACTTATAAGGATGCTTTACATACTTCGATTCCACACACGTTTGACACTTTGATTTATTGCACTCAAATTTTGGCAAAACTTCTAAGTTAATCAGTTTTCATAGTATTTTGTAATTAACATGGACTAAACGTTCATGTCATAAATCATAAGACTCAAGAAAATAAGACGAATTCAAATTTTTATTCATTTCAACAGTCATTATATTCATCTTATAAAGGTCCTCCGTGAGATAGCCTTTTTCTACATATATTTCTCCTTTGCTAACTACAATTTTCCCAGAAACGATTACACATTTGAATCCGTTCTTATCTAGGAGTGAAACAGAAATTAAGTTCCTACGTAACTCCGAAACATATAGCACATTGTTCAGTGTCAAGACCTTACCGGAAGTCATCTTTAGGCAAATTTTTCCTGTTCCCTCCACCTTAGCAGTAGCGGAGTTGGCCATGTAAAGCATTTCTTCTGCTTGAGCCGGAGCAAATGACGAGAACAACTCTTTGTTTGCACAAACATGGTATGTGGCACTAGAATCCATCCACCATTCGCGTGGATTCCCCACCAAGTTGCATTACGTGAACATAGCACACAAATCATCATATTCTTTATTGGACTCAATCATGTTCGCTTGGTCCTTTTTCTTGCCTTTCTTTGGGGATCGACAATCTGTGGACTTGGGGTCAATTTTGCCACAATTGAAGCATTTTCCCTTGAATTTTTTCTTGGGTTGATTGCTTCCATGTTCAACTTTCTTTCTTTTCTTCGAGTTTTTTTGGCCATTTTCTACAATATGGGCTCCATTCATTGTAGAATTTCCCTTTGACCTTCTTTCGGCAGCTTTATTGTCCTTTTCAATACGAAGTCGGATGATAAGATCTTCAACGGTCATCTCCTTGCATTTATGCTTTAAGTAGTTTTTAAAGTCTTTCCACAAAAGTGGTAGCTTCTCAACTATCGCTGCTACTTGGAAAGCATCATTAACAATTAAACCTACAAAACAGTTTATGTGAGTATTAAGTACAATTTTAATTTGTTCAACTAAGGTATTTTTCAAAAATATACCTTCTGCTATGAGATCTTGTATGATGACTTGCAACTCCTATACTTGAGAGACAATAGATTTGCTGTCAATCATTTTGAAGTCCAGGAACCGTGCAACAAGGAATTTCTTAATTCCCGCATCTTCTATTTTATATTTTCGTTCAAGTGCCCCCCACAGTTCTTTTGATGTCTTGGTTCCACTGTAGACATTATAGAGGTCTTCTCGGAGACCACTCAGAATATAGTTCCTGCAAAGGAAATTCGAATGTTTCCAAGCTTCTACAATAACAAAGCAGTCCTTGTCCGAGGTTCTCTCGAAAACCTCGGGAGCGTCTTCACTAGTGAACCGTTGTAGACATAAAGTGGTGAGGTAAAAAAACATCTTTTTTTGCCACCGCTTGAAGTCGATGCAAGAAAATTTTCTGGGCTTCTCCGCCGATGCCATCATTAGCGGAGCATTTGTGCGACTTGATGTGGCAATACTATTTGCCCCCATAGACGTTGGCGCATCCATCATTTGAATTTCAGTTGTCATTTTTCCTGTCATCACAAGACAAAAAACTTAGTATTTTTCAGAATACTATTTATAAAGTTAAGTAACTTGAAACACTTTTTCTTGTTTCTAGTTAACGATGAAGTTTTTATTACTTCGAATCGTCAACCAAGTGAACCTTAACTTGTGATGAAGATTTTATGTCTTCTAATCACTAGTTAAATTCAAGAGGAGTAGAAAGCCTAAGCTTTAATCTCCAAAAACAAGCAATACAGATTCTGTAAAAAAAATTATTCCTTAAGATTGTTATTTTCCACAATACGGGTACGTAGAATCTGTATAATAGAATAACAACTTCAACTCGAGTTCAAGTATGAACAAGAACACAATGAAGTTGAACAAATACCCTCAACACAAGATCAAAATGATCTTTACAAGAGGTGTATTTTATATTTCAGAAATA
>NW_025840294.1:0-3878 GCF_002878395.1 Capsicum annuum | reverse complement strand
TGAGGATGATTTACCACTTTATAGTGATAGACTAATATGGTAGCTAGTAGCATGTGTGGATTGTATGGTAGTCTGTGGGGGGAGTGTTTGACTCAGATTTTATTTATACAGAGTAATATGTGTATCCTTCGATCATTGAATATTGTGTGTCAATTTTCTATCTCTTGTAATAAGTAATCTTGTTATCATAGTGTTTTTTTGAGGAAAAAAAAATCAAAGTCTAGTGAAGTTGGGTAGGGCTCTTTCGATTCACTAGCATAGTTGCTTTGTTATTCATTTCATTTTCTTGTTCAAAACACAAAAATCAAACTCTAGTGAAGCCGTGTAAGGCCTATTTCGATTCACTAGCGACTTGTTGTTCTTGTTTTGGTTGAACAATATTGGATTTTCCGAGCCCTATACTAAGGATGATTTTTCCAAGCCCTAACTAAGACTATACTAAGGTGGTCTACTCTCAAGAGAGAGGATTTCAAGTGTTTCATACATTCATCTTTCATAAACTAGTAAGAGAAGAACTAAAAAGTCCTATTTATAGTGTATTACAAAAGAAGACAAAAAGACCACTTTTCCCTTAATGAGAGGGGCGGCCATGGTGTGTAAATACACTATGTGTAATGTCCAAAATATCCTTATTGAAGGGGCGACCAAGGTGTGTTAGACTTGAATGAATGGCGCCTCTTCAATGCTCTTAAAACCAAGGATGGTTTATACTTCAAGGCTTATGGTTCTCGGGTTAACAACAATGTAAGCATCCAAGAAACATTCCACACACGGGATTGCTTTAAGTCATGCTCAAAATGGGTCCTCCATGCATGTTCTCGTATCCTAGAGGTGACCAAGTCTTGAGCCTTTATGTGTCGGCCTCCAATGATGTCATCAAAAGATAAGATGGTCATTTGTCCCTTAACATCCTCCCCTTCTTGAAAAGGATTCGACCTCGAATCCAAGCCTTGCAAAACCGAAGAGAGGACAAACAAATACAAACTCCTCATGGCATAAGGGTTAGGGTTAGTATAGCAAATCATCTCAACATACCAAGGTTGTATGTATTTGCAATATAACTAAGGATCCTTTGCATTAGATATTAAAATCTCAATAAAAGGTGCATAAAGGGTTTGGTTACGGGAATTACCAAGAGTGACACTTTGCTTGTCATGGAGACCAAGCAACAAGCTGGGTGCACCATCATCACCATTTCCATATTTGGCACCGGGGTCAAATGGGAAGAGTGGCCATAGACGCGGGTCTAGACAACACTCCCCTTTCCCGTGGTTTCTACCCAAACTAAATGGCATACTCTTTACAATAGCATAAATACCATCCAACAAAAATAGAGAGTATAGAAAAGTATCATTCAAGTCAACTTCTACTAAGATTTCCTCATATGTGTACTCACTACTACTTTCCCAATCATCACTATGAGTACTCTCAACAATAAAGTCACACAAAATAGAAGAAGGAGTAACTTCCAAGACTATACATTCCTTACCCTTAAGATTACTCTCATTTTTCAAGAAGAGATTTTCATCTTTAGGAGGAATGTTGTCACACTATAGTGGGTTAACATATAAGCTATAGCCTTCAAGGTAAGCTATACCATCTTTTTCACCATTAGGCTCATTGAGAGTTTTTGTATCATCTCCAAACAAGAGATTATATCTAAAGAGTGAATGATCCAACCCACAGGCAGATTTGGAACAAGTAAGTTCCTCACTTTCTAAGAGATCAATATCAAGTTTCAAAGCAGTTTCAAGCACAAAATTTTCCCAAAAATAGCTCTCGGGTTCACTCCCCTTTTGTTGACCAACATTTTCAAGTACTTCACTCACTTGAGTACTATTAATCACATCACACACATACCCAAGGGGTGGACAAGTTTTACAAATAAGTTGATCAACACCAATTACACAAGACGATGTACTTTTGTTCAACATATAGGCTTCAACACTAGGTGGACATAAATTGATCTTACAAGCAGATTCAATTTGGTTATTAATAGGATCAACTAGTGTATCCACACTCACAACATGTAAATCATCAAGAGGCAAAGAATCATTAGATTCACAAGTAGATAAACTACTACTCACACTCATTGGGCTACTATCCACATAATTATCGTTCACATACATAAAAGTGTAAGAGTTACCTATCTTACCTTGAATTTATTGCCGTGTTTTAAAAGTCCTTCACAAGCTTGGACATCAACTTCACTTCGGCATTGCTCTCCTTCACTTGCCATGTCGGTATCTATATAAATATTCTTAGAAATAGAAGGACAAATAATGTTAGCTTGGTTTGGTGGAAATCCCCTCACTTCGCTCCACACAATCTCTCCTTTTTCCACTCTCGGATTACCACCTTGAACACTCTTAATTCTCTCAATCTTTTTTCTCTCAATAGAATTTGGATTGGATTAAGTATTCACTTCTCTTTGTGGCTCAGGCAGCATGTATGTCGCAAGGTGATTTCCCCACCGGTCTCTCACAATATTAGGCCAATTTTGAACATTTGAAATTCTCTGTTGTACAAATAAATCAGCACCTAAGCATACATGACCGTATGTCAAGGGAAGGATATCACATCATACCTCCTCATGGTATTCAAATTGGGAGAAGACAACTTTGACCCTCTCGGTAACCTTAAACCCGTCCAAAAATAATGGAATAAGTATAGGCTCGCGAAACAACCCCAAGTAGTCAACCATGGATGGAAGGATGTAGTTTTTATAGTACCTATGATTTAGCACAACGAGGCAGTTCGGTATCCTACAAATGGTCACCTTTCCGGAGTGTACACTCCTTCACGGATCAACATTGTAAAGCACACGAGTACCCTTCGATTTTGGAGATGCATACCCTTTTCTTCTCATTGGACAACCTCCACTAGAGCTAGTATAACCATTCACACTATATCGTCCTTGACAAGAAGTACTACAAGGTGGGGAATATGAATCTTTGCACTCCTCACGTGTACTCTCATCATAGCCCTCTAAGCTTTGAAAAAGAAAGGATTATACCTAACACCAAATCTAGGTTCGGAGTGAGAAGTGTAAGACTCTTCATATGCTCCAACGTCATCATAAGATCCATCACAAGGTCCTACATTATCTCCAAAGTCACCATAAGCACTAGGCACTCCATTCACCTCATTTTCTCCCTCAAAACAGTAACTTTCAAATCTGCCCAAGTTTAGTCATGACTATTTTCATAACCTTTGTAATATCCCTCAAATTTATAGCCATAAAACCCCTCACAACAATCATAGTCTCCTATGTTGTAGTCACAATAATATCCGTCTATCGAAGACATGTTCCCCTTGTATCGCCTTTGTACCTACACAATGAACAAACAAGATTAGTAGTAAAGGTTTCTTATCAACACTCGTATATACTCACCTTTGTGATTCTCACAATTGGAGTGGCGAATATTGAAAGTTTCTTATACTTCGGTAGTCAATAGGATATCAATTCTACTTGGCGGCCGGAATGGATTCTTGTTTGATCGACTCAAGATACAAAAAAATAAAATTTACTTACGAACTTGAAACAAGAAGTTACTACGAGTTAAAAACAAGAAAAGCACAAAAGAAACGTAGACACGAACAATGGATTCAAAGGACTAATAGAAAATCTAGTAGAAGTTTACAAGTTTGTTAATTAGTTCTAGGATCAACTAATGAAACCAAGAATCAATAATTAGAGACTAGAAAATTTAAATTTTGAGCTTAATAGTGATGTGTACAATAGTCATGGTGATGTGGCAACAAACAATTGGTCTTGGTCCCACACAAATTTTAGTCATAAATCTGAAACTTCAATATTCACACCACTTCGAATGGATGATAATTAGTTTTAGAGGAAAAGTAAGAGTCTTGTAGCA
>NW_025840293.1:0-2789 GCF_002878395.1 Capsicum annuum | reverse complement strand
ATATGTGGCATGCTTTATCGGTGGTATATAATTGAGGCTAGACAACAGGCTTAAACTCTAGATGTGGAGTGTAGTGGTGAGAATAGTAGCTCAAGGTTGATGATTCATATTTTGTGGGAATTAATTAGTAGGCTTGATGTAGTGTGTGGAATGGCATAGTTGGCAAATTGTGAAAAAAAAGTGGATAAATCGTGGTATATATACTTGAGGACTAGCGTTAGAAATGATGATTTGTGGTTAAGTCATTAAGATGATAAGAGTGATATTCATATAAGAATAAGTTGATCCCAAGATGGCATGTTGTTAGATAAGGTTGTATGGTATAAGCGTCATGTGTACCCAACTTGTGTTTTGAACTTTGTAGCACGGAGAAGTTTGGGGAGTTGTTGTATAGTGCTCATTAAAGTTGAATTCAGGAAATGTAGGTAGGCAATATGCGCATTTGGCTTAGTTTTACAAATTTTGTTAAGTTGTAGGTTATGTGATTAGAGGTGTAATGATAGTATTCTAAGGAATGGAAGATGGAGTGTTAAATGTTTAGAAGTGTGGGTGTCTATGCCCATGAAAATGTTAGTTGTAAGTTGATGACTTTGGGAGTTAGAAGATATTGCATTTAGTGTTCCCAAAAGAAGATGTCCTTGAAATAATTTAGTGTCTTTGTATTAGATATTAATGAGAGGAGTTGTGTTCATGGGTATTTTGATATCCCCTTTTGTGATAGGGAATGTGGATATGTGCGCTCATGAGGGTGGGAGTTATAGAGTGATGGCTGTAGAGGCTAGCAGGAGTTAAGAGTAGCATATACAGAAAAGCATGGCCTTCAAAGAATGGTTCTTCAGGGAGAGTTTCGAGTTTAAGTCTGTGGTGATGTCTCTTTTATGTTGAGGGTTATGGCTATTGATTTTGATGTAGGGATATGTCCGCATGTCTAGGGTTGTGACTTTGGTCTAAGGAGGAGATGGTGAATTAAGGTAGTTCCCGAATGTTCTCAGATGGAAAGTTGTGGGGAGAAACCATGATAAACCTATTTGTACTCAAGCATAATTCTCCTACTCCAATTCGGGAGAGTATCTTACTAATGTATTACATCATTCATTCAAGTCATGCCTATGCCTACGGTTCGAGTACTCCATGGATTTATATTTATGATTTGACCTCCAAATTAGAAGCAATTATGTCTCTCAGTAATCCAGTCTTTCACGTATTCAAGCCATATGTTATGTTGTTCGTGATCCATAAAAATCTATGTCTCTCAACATGCTTGGTTTTAAGAGAATATGTTTCTATATGTCACCAATTCATCGTATGTCAGATTTAGCCCAAGTGATAAGGTTTATGCAAACTCATGGAAAAATCTCAGTTCCTTAAGCGAGGAGAAATCGCTTCAAGCAGAAATCTTTGTCTTAGTTGTAATGTAACACCCTGTAGCATTCTCGACTCAATACTACTCTTGGTTGCATATGTGGAGAGCTGTGAACCTAAAAAATTTTCTAGTTGTTAAAAGACTCAGTCATATTTATGATCTTGTAACTCTCATCAATTTCAAATTGATCTTTCCGACCTCGAGAAGTAGATTTTTGAGTCAATTCATGTTCAGGAGTATAAAGGGGTTGTTTCGGGAAAGTTTTAGATTTTTCAAACCGCGTTTGAGATGCATTTAAGTGAGAAAACTAGTGGATCAACATGATATCGATGCACCGCATCAGTAATCACGTTGTCCAAATCTGTGTCTCAGCGCGTCGCGTTGCCAATCGTGCCGGGTGCCCAGTTCATCTTACTAATTTTTCGAGTCCAGGAGGATAATTCAGTCTCTTTTCCTCGTGTTGCCTTGATATGTGCACCAATGTTTCTCACTATGCTTTATCCTAAGAATTCATGTTGTATTGTGTCTTCCAAATGACTCTCTACTTATGATCCAGACACTTTATATATGGAGCGCTCATGGTTATTTTATTGTATCTTCATGTCCCTCCTTGAGAAGTGCCATAAGTATATGTTATAGTCTAATAGTGTTACTTCCATTCACGAAAGTTATGCTCGGGTCCCTTAATGACCCTCCGTATTATAGTATAATGGTGGTTGTGGAAGCGTGGTGATATGTTAGGTAGAGGAGTAGATGTTCTTGAAGGTTAAAAAAATTGATGCGATTCTTGAGCTAAGGCTATAGGTGAAAAGGGAAAAAAAGGAGATGAAATTTTGTTGTGTGAAATAACTAAGAAGGAGGAATGTGGAGAAAACATTTGTTAGAGTGATTGAAATTATTGGTCTTAGTGGGGAAATCCATGTAGTGGGTATAGTAGTGATTATGTTGTGATTGCTGGAAATACAAATCTATGTGCTACGTGGTTAGTACTCTCTAAATGAAATCTCGAGGGTGTTTGACGACAATATTCTTAATGGGATGTAAAGTACAGGGTCTTATAGTTTAAGTTATCACCTTGTTACTTCACGATAGGCTTTAGCATAGCAGTACTAAGTGGTGGAGCTCATATTCTTGTGACTAGATATATGATTGGAGAATTGTAAGTTGGAAATGATGAAGTGTGTTATTTGTTGTTTGGGGCATAGATGAGTAGTGTTTCTAAGTGTAAGGTCTATTTCGTTGTATCATGAGAGGTGGAGAATGATTCTAATCCTATCTTCCACAAAATATTATTTCATTATTAGTACCAATATAAATCAGGTCTATGATCATCAAATAAATCCCTTTCTTATATTGTGAAGATTATGGTGCATAGAGCTCATGTGCAAGATCATCCCTATGTAGTCTCATTATCTAATGTTTCGTG
>NW_025840292.1:0-1162 GCF_002878395.1 Capsicum annuum | reverse complement strand
CATGAACCTCTTCAGAAAGTCCTAAGGACTTGAGTTTTTATAATTTGCAGTTTGGAGCTAAATGACTATACTGGTTGCACTTATAGCACTTAATTTTGGCTAACTTTCTTTTTGATCTATTTTTCGTGAACCTGGTAGACTTACGAAAGGATTTTCTAGTTTCACGTTCTTCTTTGGTTCTATGCCTAGAACGTTTATTTCTATAGGATTTATTAGGCTTGGGATATCTTTGGGTTTTTCTTGCTAAGGGTTTATCCATACCAAATTGTTCACAAAAATCTCCTAATTGGGTTTTTTCTCTGAGTTTGTCGAGCTTAATCTGTCTAGCTAATTTTAACTCGTTGCAAAGGTCTAAGCCTTCTTGAGTACAAGCTATAATAAGCTGACCGTAAGTTTTTTCTGAATACTAGACTTCGCTATAAGATCCTCTAAGTGATTTCCTAACTCTTTCAACAAATAAAGGTGCAAGGTCATCAATGAATTTAGCTTTCCAATGGTCATACTTACTTTCGGGTAAATCCATAACCCTACTAAGAAAGGTGTCTTTATACCATCTAAATTCTCCTAAGTGTTTGTATTTTAAACCATTAATAAGAGTTCTAATGTTTTCATACTGATTGGTAAATCTTCCTCCAAAATGTTCAATAATTGTAAGCATAAGGGTATAGACAACATCTGATCGTCCTGCCCGAAGTGGTCGACCTAGATTATCTTTTCCAAGTTTATCATTGGTGGCATTAAAAATAGCCTCGCATTTATCATAGTCTAGGAAATTATCCCACCAGCCTCGAAGTTGGCTAGTAAATCCCACAACAATTATTTTACAAATTGTTGGGTCAGTACGATTGGCCCGATTCTCTGCTGAAGCAGTGGCTGTGGCAACAGTAGCATACATGGACATCCGATGGATAAGAATAGAGATTTGTCAATCTCATAATCCATCAATATTCCATTCATAAATAGCTTCTTCACTATAAGAAGTATTTGTTTGATTCCAATCTCTTTCCTCTATCAGAACATCTTGAGAAGTTGGACGTGGATAATATGCAGTAGACATACGGGGAATATCAGCGTATTTTTTTCCCGGTTGTTTTTTAATCATACCTTTTAGCTTAATATAATATAATATAATATAATATAATATAATATAATATAATATAAT
>NW_025840291.1:0-1100 GCF_002878395.1 Capsicum annuum | reverse complement strand
TGTTGGGGTGAGAAGAGGGGTTGTTTCCAGTGTGGTAACATGGGTCACAGAGTTAGAGATTGTCCACAGGATGGACAAGGGCGTCGTGACTATCGCCCTCAGACCCAGACTCAGACTATTAGTGCTCCAATTCCAGCGACTCGCCCAGCTCCAGCTCAGGGCGCCTCTTCTAGCAATGCTGGCGGGTAGCGCCAGAATAGATTCTATGCTTTATATTCCCACCAAGAATAGGAGGACTCTCCCAATGTTGTTACGGTATGCTTCGTATATTTTAGTTTGATGTGTATGCTTTGTTGGATCCTGGATCTAGTTTCTCATATGTTACACCTTTGATTGCTATGAATTTTGAAATGAGTCCTGAGATTATTCCTGAGCCTATCCTAGTTTCTACCCCAGTGGGTGATTCAATTGTTTCCCAGAAAGTGTATAAAAGGTGTCCTGTTACCGTTCTTCATAGAGTCTTGTTGGCTGATCTGATTGAGTTAGACATGGTAGATTTTGATGTGATTCTGGGTACGGACTGGCTGTATTCTTCTTATGCCTCTATTGATTGTCGAACCCAAGTGGTCAAGTTTCAGTTTCTGGGTGCATCCGTATTTGATTGGTCTGGGAATTCTGTGTCACTCAAGAGTCATTTTATCTCTTACCTCAAATCTAGAAAGCTTATTTTCAAGGGGTGTATTTACTATTTGGTTAGAGTAATAGACACTAAGTCTGAGACTCCAACTCTCCAGTCTGTCAACGTCGTCAATGAGTTTTCTGATGTCTTTTTGAATAATCTCCCAGGGATACCTCCTGATAGAGACATAGAGTTCGGGATTGATCTTTTTCCCGATACTCAGCCTATTTTTATTCCTCCTTATCGTATGGTCCCTGCAGAACTTAAGGAGTTGAAAGAGAAACTCAAAGATCTACTAGATAAGGGTTTCATAAGGCTCAGTGTTTCTCGTTGGGGTGCTCCTGTGTTGTTTGTGAGAAAGAAAGATGGCTCTCTGCGTATGTGCATTGATTACTGCCAACTGAATAAAGTTATCGTAAAAAATAAGTACCCCTTTTCCGAGAATAGATGATTTTTTTGACCAATTGCAAGGTGCAAGTTA